>NW_027413156.1:70380-370380 GCF_048544455.1 Silene latifolia | reverse complement strand
AATGTAAATGCCATTGATAGAGGAAGCTTGGCCTATAACCAAGTCGTTCCTAGAAATAGTACAACGATTGTTCTTAATGACAAAACAAAAACCGTCTATGTCTAGCATAGCGATTGAAATAATGTTTTTAGAGAGTGTAGGCACATAAAAACAATTATGTAAATACAACTCAAATCCATTAGGCAAAACTAAAACATAAGTTCCTTTGGATTCGGCCGCTACTCGAGGTCCATTTCCAAGGCGTAGATCCACATCTCCCTTGCTAAGCCTCTTCACGTCTCTTAAACCCTGTAAATGGTTACAAAGGTGAGAACCACAACCGGTATCTAGTACCCATGTCGTAGGGGAAGTATAATTTATATCAATAACATAAATTTCTTTAGGAATTTTACCTTTTGGAACGATGATTCCTTCCCTTATATTTCGCAAATATACGGGACAATTCCTAAGCCAATGTCCCATGCCATAGCAATAATGGCACTCATCATTAACTTGCTTGAAGTTTTTTTTTTTTGATTTTTTTTTCCCTTCTTCTTGAACTTTTTGCCCTTTGAAGCAAAAACTTGATTGCTTGAGCTCCCACTAGTTTTGGCATCTTTATCTTCCAGAGACAAAGACCCTATAGATTGTATGAGGTAGTCTTCCTGAGACGGGCTCACACGAGGTCTAGTAGTAGTAGGTGGTTTAGAAGAAGTGATGAAGTTAAGGTTTCCATCCGAACCTATCCCAAAATGAAGTTCTCTAGTAGTGTCGAAATCATTGTTGGAGCAAACGTCGTCAAAGACATTGTGGTAAGACTCAATAGTTATCGGTGCGGTAGCATTTGATGGATTCATTGTAATGAACTACAAGTATGGAGGAAAAGGAAATATTAACATTTGTCTTTTTAAATCATACTTGTAAAAAGATTGACAAGATATGAACATTTAAATAGTGACCTCTACCCAACTATTATAAATGATTCCAAGATCCAAATTCATATTAACTTGGGCACGGTATGGCGATGGCCGAAAACCCTTATCAATATAACTTGGTGGATTAACGTTTTAATCGATTCTACTTTTAGAACTCTTGGTCGATAAAATTACTCTAATAATTATCTATAGCCCGGAACACATGCAACTACGGTCACGAATACTTCCGTTGAGCTCAATCCAAATTTCGAATAAATGTGTCCATGATCCAAATCCACATCAACTTGGGCACGGTATGGCCGATGAAACCCTCATCAACATGAATTCGGTGGATTGACATTCATCACCCACTTCCCCTACGTAACAAGGTTTGTACCCCGGTAGGGCCGAGTGCACTCCCTCGCGAAATAGGTTTTCATGGTTTCTACTATTTGGTAAGGCTATGTCTCAATTAATTGTTTTAGCGAGAGGTCATGTCAATTTATTATCTATCACGTTTTAAGTGAACTAAAGCGGTGAACTACGATAATTTTAAATGACACGGTCGATAAACTTGATGAAAGAAAATGCATGTTTTAGTTATGGCGATTTAGCGATGCATGCGACATATAAATAAAATGCAAAGCATAAAAATAAATAAATAAATCCTAGTATAGCCTTCCTAAAATAGAAAAAATATTTAACTATTACATATTCGGAAACCAACTCCATTGGTCCCTTGAACTTCGGTTGTGGCACGCATCTCGAGGTAACACCGTCTTTATGTATCGCCATCTTGAAGAAATCCGTCTTGGGGAACTCCGAGATAAATTAAATTACATAGCAAATTACATAATTTCCTATTATACATTTGTAACTAAAATAAAATAAATCTATTAAATTACAAAACGGTGATACGAGATCACAATAAATTACAACCGAATCGATATTCCCATACATTTCGGGTAATACCAATTAAAAACTAAGGCCATACTAAGTAAAAATTACATAATTCAAAAATTACATAAATTAAATTATGACAATCATAAAGAAAATGCAGCATTATAATATGTATGAACATGCCCAATTTTATGCTAAATCGCCTTTAAATAGCCAATATCGTATATTACTCGATTTTTACGGATTTGCGTGATTTCAACATTTTATAATCACAAAAATTACATAAATTCATATTTATGCATAAGTTAATTACCCTAACCTCTTAGGATTCAAAATTTAGTCTTCACTAATTATTTGACCATAATTAACTCATATTTCTAAAAATTATTCATTAATGGACTTAAAATTATAAAAATAAGCTATAAACTTCAAATAAATTACAAAATTTCAAATAAATTTGAAATTTGAAATTTAAAATCATGAACATTCTGGAAAAATACCATGACACTCATAATGTTCAAAAAACTTAGGTTAAAAATTTCGAAATTTATCCGGAAAAACAATGTTGCGGTTTATCGGTTTTAACTAAATAATCATAAAAACATGAGAAAAATTATATTCACCAACTTTTCAATTTTATATCTGAAAAAGATAATAAAAAGCAACATTGGACGTTTTTCCTTAGTCATGGAGTATGTTTTATTAATATTTCACTAATTAAGTCACTATTCATGCCATTGTTCTTCAAAAATCCATAAATCATGCAAAAAGACTTCAATATAGCCTATTATTTTCCACACATCTTGTAAAATTGCATGTGACAACATACTAAATTTCTATGACCATATTCGAAATTTATCTCATATTAACCTATTTTTCACCTAAAATCGATTTTAATAATGAAAAATCCATTTTTCGAGCATAAGAAGTCCAAAAATTTTTAAAATTTACAGGTCATCTCAAAATAATATATGTGACAACATATCCAAAAATCACTGGAAAATTTGAAGTATAGCTAATTTTAGTCCGAAAATGACATTTTATTCACAAAATCATATTTTAATGTCATTATTATGTAATATGAACAATAAAAATCCATAAAATAACCAAAATATCCTAAAAACATTTTAGGACCAGAAATTTTAACATGCATAAATTAATTTCGTGATATATCATAATAACACAAATTATACAAGTTTTATATGTTAATTTTATAACTCGGAAAAACTTTTAACCGATTTGCATGAAAACAACCATGGCTCATGATACCGATTGATGGAAAAGTATATCTATATACTTAACATATTCATATATGTTTTGTTAATTTACTCATAAAATTAATAAATAATCTTATGCATGCAAACTAATAAACAATATAAAGAAGAAATGTTCATCTTACATTGTAATTTTCGGTTTATAAGGGCACAAGAGAGATCTCCTTCTCTCTTGTTCTTGTGCTTTCCTCAATGGATGAACAAAGACCCAAGTGTAGGATCTCTCCCAAGGATTAATACCCAAGAAATACCCTTAATAAAATTAGTATTATCAAAACTAGAATAATATTAATCTTAAAATAAAAGACCCAAAAATCTTTTTGGTCCTCTTGTAATTCGGTCAAGAGGAGGATGAAGAGGAGAATTATTTTTATCTCTCTTAAAAAATAATGTTTGAATGATAGAATGAATAATAATAAATCACACACTAAAGCATGTAGTGAATGATCAATTTTTAAGCAAAAGACCCTTGTTCTTTTCTAGGGGAAACCGGGTAGGAGGGTGGAGGAATGGCCAATGCATGGGCTTGGTGCTCTTCCACAAGAGACAATAGGTATGCATGCCTAGTGTAGAGAAGTAATCATATATTCCACTAATCTTAATTAACATTATAAGAATTGTTAATCACACCCAATATTTCGGTCCATTTGAGGATAAAATGGATTCCATTTTATCTTTGTCAATATGTCACATGTCACATGTTACATGAAATTGTTATGTATTTTTAACATATTAAAAATCAACGTATTATTAAAAATACGTCATATACAAAAATCGACTTAGTAATTCATAATTACTTGTACCAAAATATTTTACCAATTATAAATCACAATAACTTGTATTTATAATAATTCATTCAAATTCAATTGTTTCTTTAAACAATAATTTCATCTAAGTAGTGAAACAATTCAATTACCTAGACCGTATCTTATTTAATCAGATTATAATGAGATACGTAAATTTACTTCCAAAATTATCCGTCAATTATTTTTAATTAACTCGTAACGTTATACGATTAATTAAATGATCAATTAAGAGTATTATCTTTTAGGTATGACCTAGGGGATCAACTGATCACCACCGTCGCACAACAGTAATGTCAAACTCTAGTCAGCCAATCATTACCGATATATGTTGACCAGTTGACAGTAAATATTACTTCCCAATTGTATTCTTTATAATGAGATTTAAACATGTGATCATCATGATCAACAGTTGTGACCGCATTATTGTCGGAGGACACATATTCTAACAGGTTGGCCTTGCCAACCTCTCGGTACTTCAAGTCGACAACCTCGTCCTTACGGAATTTGGATCTCTCTTCCAAGGACGGAGCTCGTGACCATTTGACATAAGCGGGAGTCACTCATGTCGTAGCAACGGGGTTTGGTACCTCGCAAAGTGGCCGAGTGGCCCACCACCTTTCAAAGAACTCCACAAGGTCGGAGTTCCGGAAAACATTCTCTTGGACAAGAGTATCTTGAGCGGGCACCTTCGTTGACGCCCATTTGTCTCATGAGCCTTTCGGGATAAATGAAGGAAACAACCTTCAAACCCACCACCATCAAAGAACGAGGACTAGCACCCGAAGCGGGCAACCCCGTGAAGGACTTCAAGTGCCACCACGGCACCACCCAACGGATATGAGGACCACCCTCCTCCGCCAATCTTGCGGCCCAATAGGCCTCGGTGTAAGCAAAACTATCCGGGTACAACTTCTTCCTCATAGTAAGGTGACGGAAGGAGTAAGAAGAAGGATTAACCGGGGGATCTACATACCTTAGCCTCTCCAAGAGCCACACTTGAAGGATCCTTGGGGATCCAAAAGAGGAAGCTTCTCCACAAGAGCCTTCCCTGTCCAAAGCTTGAATAATCTCTCCAAGCACCAACCATGATGGATCTCTACCATGCTCCATTTGCTCAATCACATGAATGAGGGTCATGCTACCATGGCATCTTGGTCCCTCCTTCTTCAAGACATCAACAAAGAGGTACACATGGACAAGGCAAAATGCAAGAGCCCTTCTCCTAGCCACCTCCGAGACATTAACATCTAATCGGTTTGAAAAGATGTTGATAAGAGCCAACATATCCACACCATGTGGAGCAAGAAGAATGTTGATTTGACTTGTTGATAAGCCCAACATGGAACGGAATTTCTCCTTGTAGCACAACCGAGTCGGAGGAAGCACCGGAACACAACCCGGCCACCCACCAATTTCTTCGACAAGAGGACAAAGCTCACCTTTCGGGAAAACGAAAACATGGTGTTTCGAATCCCAAAACCAAGAACATACTTCAAGAAATGAAGGTTGCACCTTGACTTGACGAAGCACCAACAATTAACCAACTACCATGCAAGCGAGTTGATACTTTTCAGGAGGCGACAAATTCCGGCACCATTGTCGCAAGGCGTTCTCAAAAGCATCCATGAAATATTTTTGTGGAAGAAGAAGAGGTTTTGTAGAGATGATTTTGTGTTTCGGATGATGAAACAATGAAGCGCAAATGTCCCTATTTAAACAAAATGATCAGCGCATTTTTTGGAAAAAGAGGAGAGCCGGCTTCCATCGCCAGGCTGCCCGCGCCTCTTTGAGGCCTCTCCAGGATTCCCGCGGTTGACTTGTCTCTTTCAACATGTGTTTTCTCCTGACACCACAAACCTCCCGCCACGAAGCTCGCGCCTCTTCGGGATGATCCAGGACATTTTTGTGTTTCCTCACACTCACATTTCCTTGTTTTCGCGTTTTACGAAATCCGACACGGTTTCCATGACGCAGCTTTAAACATACGGATTTTTCTTTCTTTTTTTAAGGAGGGAAGGGCTAGTCGCCCCGATCCGCGATGGATCGTTTCCATGTCAGTCGAAATTCCGAAAAATTTTCGCCTTTTTCGCAATTCTCCATCAAAAAATCAAAATCGAAGATTGATAACACAACATCAATTTTCCTCAAAAATTCAAGCACTCACAAATTCGAGTCTTAGACCTCAAAAATCAAATGTACTCGCAAAAGTCCTTTTCTAAAATTCTTTCCTGACGGTTTGAGTTTGATTTTTTCGAGTCAATTTTCAAAAATTTCGATGCAATTTAATTCACAACATGAGTTAATTGCTCAAATTTTCAAATTAATTCTTTTTGAACGGAATTTTCAAAATTCATTTCAAAATTTCAATCTTAACTTCAAGTCATCTTGGTTAATTTTGGTTTTCAATC
This sequence comes from Silene latifolia, assembly GCF_048544455.1. NCBI lineage: Eukaryota > Viridiplantae > Streptophyta > Magnoliopsida > Caryophyllales > Caryophyllaceae > Silene > Silene latifolia. The sequence goes on along the minus strand of NW_027413156.1, from coordinate 364,099 downwards.
AAATGCTTTACGTGTTTTCAATCAAATGCTTCTACGTGTTTGCGTTTATGTATACGTGCTATCTGTTGCCTATTTTCTACACTAACGATGCAGGAACTAGTGCGGAGCAAAAGGAGAATCAACACCGGTAAATGCGCTCCTCCGAAACACAACACAAAAAAAGCCAAAATCACAAAATGAACCACAATCCAAAAACGCATATATACAAACCGCCTTACGCAAAATACATCGACAAACGTCTATCATACAGACACTGGCCTAAAACAAACGTCTATCATACAGAAACTGGCCTAAAACAAACATCTATCATACAGACACTGGCCTAAAACAAACGTCTATCATACAGACACTGGCCTAAGACAACGAACTGGGGGCTATCCGCCATCTACCGAACTAAGCACTCTCTATCCTCTCAAACGGAAAAGAAAGAGAGCAACATGGGGAACAGAGGAGCAACAACGGAGGCATAGGTGATTCCCATTATGGTAATACCCCGTTCCTGCTCCACGACAAAAAAGAAGACAGTGCCTTGCAGACTTCGGATGATGAGGAGGCCAAGAACCATGATGCGATGCACCACCCCCGGTCCTGAACCCCACTCATCAGCCACCCTGTCTATGAGCCACAACGAAAAGGACAAGCCGGCCGTATCAGCCGCCTCTCCTCCTCTACGGAAGCATCCTCCACCACCGCCTCGAATAAGGAAGCCTCCCCGGCCGCTACAGCCCCTCCAGGATCGACTTCCTCCTCCAAAGCCTCAACAACGGACCCCATAGGTCCTAGACGATACCCTGCGATCAAAAAAAAAACAAACAAAAACGTCAGCCGGAATTTCGGCATTACGACGGCATAAAATGGATAAATCCAAAAACAAAAGCAACCTGCAATGCAAAACAAGGGCAATCCCGCCCAAAATCCAACCAAACAAAACCATTCACAAAAAAACAAACACAAAAACGACTCGCCCCTCTTTTCAAGCAAAAGACGAGTCAAAACCACAAAAACGGCATTTCAAGACCTACACAAGGTCCGCCTACAAACCAAAATACATTCCCGACACAATGGGGTATTTTTATACGGCTCAAAAAGGCAATTCATACGCTAATTTGAGCCCAAACCGGTCAAAAATTCAAAAACGACCGCAAAAGGCAAACGTGATTTTATCACGCCTCAAGGTGACCTAAATTACCAATAAGGTCCATTTCAAGGCAGACTGACTCAATTCAAGCCAAAACAGGCGCTTATTTCGTCAGACGTAAGACCGTGACAAAGGGCAAAAATCCAATTTTGCCCACAAATATCCAACGAAGGTCCATAAATGGCGAATACGGGTTTTCCCAACTACAATGCAACCTAGTGGGACCCACTACCCAAGCAAATAAACTAGGCATTGTGAAATGAGACGGTTTCTCGCCTCACTCACGTTTTTCGAGCATAGGGAGCGGGAACGGGGACCAAAATGCAAACTAAAAGCACCCTAATACTCCTAAACAGGTTTCTAACCTAATGCAAACATCAATATCACTCGAAATGGGCTCAATCAAAAACGCCCAATTCTATTTTCTAGGGTAAAATTCGCCCTAATTCAATCAAGCTAAAGATCAACAAATTTGAATGGATTCAAGAGGAAATACTTACCTTGAGATGACATTGTTGATAATGGCACGAGTAGAAGCTAGTGAAGGTCCTTCAATGGCGATTTTCGTAAGTTTTGTGTCGAAAATGAAGAAGGCGGAATGATGAATGAGATGCAGTGCAACCTCGCGTCTTTTTACAGAAAAAAGGGAAGCCCCTTTGGTTCGCCAGGTGGCTCGCGCCTCAATCAGGTGCCCACTTGCTTTTTCAGCGAATTTTGGGCTTTAGCCCAATTTCCCATGATAAACTTCAAGTTTTCATTCGACGATATATAAGGTCGTCATTTTTCTCAAAAACAAATAGTGAAAACTTAAATTCACTATTTTCGAAAGCTTTAAGCGACGGCACATAAACCGTCACTCCAATCAAATAGTGAAAATTTAAATTCGCTATTTTTTTTTCAAGCAAACGGCGATCAAAATCGCCAATTTCAAAAATAATGGTGAAATCAAAATTCACCATTTTCCTTCAAAATTTCAAAAATAATAGCGAAAATTCAAAAACCGCTATTTCTCCAAATTTTAAGCGACGGCAATTAAAACCGTCATTTTCAAGATAATAGTTGGGAATTGAATTCCACTATCCTCATCAAATGTCAACGGCGGCACATAAACCGTCACTTCAATTAATAGTGGAGATTCCAAATTCACTATTTCCATCAAATGTCAACTATGGCACATAAAAACCGTCACCTCAATTAATAGTGAAGATTCCAAATTCACTATTTCCATCAAATGTCAACGGCGGCATATAAACCGTCACTTCAAACGCAATAGCAAAGTCAAATTTGCTATTTTCCTTCAAAATTAAAACAAACGGCGATCAAAACCGCCACTTCAAGTTTAAAGAAGAACGACGAATGGTGAAGATGCCAAATTCACTATTCTTTCAAATACCAAATAGGGGTCGCCTCGCGAACCCGCTCATTCCAAAAACAGTGATAGTGAAAATCCATACTCACTATTCCCGCAGCGGCATCACGAGTTCGCTACTTTCAAAACAAGCCCATTCGACGCGGCTACTCCCATGGTCCATTAACCGACCGTACCTTTGGCTGGCAAACCTTTGTCCGCAAGCAGTCGAGGACAGATCCCGAAGATGCCTCGGGTACATTTCCTTATCATGGATGGCGAGCCTTTGTCCGCAAGCATTCAAGGACAGATCCCGAAGCTGCCTCGGGTACATTTCCTTACCTTTGGCTGGCGAGCCTTTGTCCGCAATCTTCCAAGGGCGATCCGAAGATGCCTCGGGTACATTTCCTTATCATGGTTGGCGAGCCTTTCTCCGCAACCTTTCAATGACACATCCCGAAGATGCCTCGGGTACATTTCCTTACCAATGGGTGGCGAGCCTTTGTTCACAACCCTTCAAGGACAGATCCCGAAGATGCCTCGGGTACATTTCCTTATCATGGCTGGCGAGCCTTTGTCCGCAACCTTTCAAGGACACATCCCGAAGATGCCTCGGGCATATTTCCTTACCATCAGCTGGCGAGTCTTTGTCCGCAAACGTGCGAAGACATATCCGAAGATGCCTCAGGTATGACTCCTTCTTATGGCTGGCGAGCCTTTGTACGTAGTCTAATGGACTTTAAACGACCCGCACGGACAGTCGACAGACTCTAAACTGTTCCCGACGACAGGTCCATGACTCGTACCCTCAAGTCACCTTGGCGTCACCCTTCCCGATGGCAGGTCGTTGGCCCGAATCCTTTCGAGCCGCCTCGACGTCGCTTGGTCTCCGTGGATGTAATCTTCGATTGACCTAGGGGCTCTACTTTGACTTTCGCCCGTCCAAGCCTCGGTCAAAGTGGGGGCTCTGAGATACCCCGATGTCTGCCGAGACTCCAACAAACACCCGATGATTATCGGACTACAACATGTTTTGGAATCGCGGCGTTTGATCGACAGTTTGTGTACAACTTTACGTCGGAAAATTTAAAACGATTTCGAAAATAAAACATTTCAAAACATTTCAAAAATACCTGGAGTGTTTAATGCACGACGACGGGGTCGCAATGACACTAACTAGAGTCAAAACCGACACCGGACCAAAAACCGACTCAAAAATTCAAATCCCGACTCCAACAACGAGTCAAACCGAGTCAACCACAAAAAAACAAACATTTCAACCCTTCTACCTTAAGTTTTCCCGGATTCATGAATGGTCAAGTACCAAACATGTGACTACAAAACCTAGGATAAAACAAATCATGATTGCGTTTGCTGTGAAAGTGACAACACAGCTCGAAGACCCGCGACGTGGCTCATGCCTCTTTGAGCAGCCCAAGTGGCCACGTCGCTCAAAACTCACACAACCACTCATTCTCCTATAAATACCCCTCAAATACCACCCATTTGAGACTTACGCGAGTGTCCGCCCCCTCTTTTCTCCCTTAAAATTCTCGACTCGACTTCTTAAGTCACAACCCGACGCGTATTTACGACCTACCGATCGTAAACACGAGCCTTATACATTGTTTGGTACCGTCATCGTGCATTAAATCACTTAACCGACCATTTCGACCACTACACCATCACTAAACTTTTAAAACACTCTTTTTACTTACCAAAACGGTTTTAAACCGAGTTTTTTCCGATCAAACGAGTTATTACACTTACGTCGGTCACTCGCCATAACCAAACATGTAAGTATGAGGGTGCAAAAATCTTATTTTATTATGTTTTCATTCGTTTCATGACTATAACATGCTAAAACATGCATAACATGAACCAAAACATGGAATAAACGAGCCAAAACTCGATTTTTGTCCGAGGCGAAGCCCCTTAGGTCGCCAACTAGCCCGCGCCTAAATGGGGTATTCAGACCAGAGATCAACCGTGTTTGTTCTCGTTATTTCCCTTAATCCATTTTTCATATTTGTAATCGGTTTTCACCATTTTAAGTATTTTCGAACCATTGTTATTTTATTTCAGATGTTTTAACCATAAAGCATTTTTCACCCTTGGTTCCTCATACCATGACGGTTAAATCCGTGTTTTGGTGATAATATTTGGTTAATGACATTTAGAAGGTATTTTAAAGCCTTTTATTTCATTTCTTTACATTTTCAAACAAACATATTAGTCACCAACACAAAGTCATCCTTGGTTCTACATACCATGCCGGATTTTAACCCGGATACGATGATGAGTATCGACTAATAACATTCAAATGGACTTAAAACAATTAGTCCATAATCATTTTCAAAACTATTCATGTCAAGTTTGTCAAATCGAACCCGACACCGAATATTATCAAAATGATGATGATTATTCGAGTCTAGTTCTTCAAATCAACAAATGCGGTCTAAACGACCCCTTCAAATAAAACCGGGTTCAAATACCCATTTTCAACACGTTTTATAACGTTTTCTAAAAGGTCAGAACACGGCACATAAACCGTGGGCTAACCCGCGCCTAAACAGGCTCTCCATTTCTCATTTTCAAAACCAGAGGGAGGCGCCTTACACCGCCGGCTGGCTCGCGCCTCATATAGCCGTCTGGTACAGGGCATGTTCCCTTCCAGCATTAGTCTAGGATGATCCCGACTCCGGTTAACCCGGATATATGACGGATCAGATGACTATTTGATTATCCAAAACCATATTTACAAAATGCCTTACTAAGACAAATGGATCATGTTATGCACCCTAAACCTAATACGGTAAATGGATGTTTAATTTCCGTCTTGCATGCAAATCAACCATTAATCTAACTCGACATCTTATACTTGATACTTGGATTAAATCAACCGACTTATAAAGCTCTCACATGTTAGGTTTAAATTATTGGATGCGCATTCATGCATTTAAACCGTTTTATCAACTTTTGCATTCAACCAACCAAGATCGATCAGTAGAGGCCGCTAAACGCAGGCGGGATTGGGTGTCTGATTAAAGGGATTCCCAATACGTACCTTCACCTCTTACTCAGAAACTTTGGATAGTGGACGACCTTATCCAGGGCGTACGAGAGTCATTATAGTGATAGGGTGCTAAAGAGGGGCGATTTCCTTATCTTTAGTACCTATGTCAAACGCTGCTTTGTGCTTCGATTTGACGGAGGTATAAAGTGGAATTCGAACGGGTTCCAGACATCCCACAAATGCTTGGTGGCGACTCCGAACATCTCTAATCATTTCGAGACCCTTACCGAGACGAAACCGACCAATCTAAAACGATCCGGTCGAAAGCATCTTTACGTCGCCGAGAGTGGCTTTCAAAAAGACCGCTATACGTCCACGGGTTGGCCTGGCGTGTAGATGGCTATGTCCACAGTTGTACAGATTCCATGCCATAAGTCATATAGAAAGGAGTAGCCCCAGTGGGAATCCTAACTGACGTGCGATATCCCCATAACGCAAATGGTATTTTGCTAGGCCAATCGCGATAATTGTCGATCATTTTCTTGAGGATTGTGACGACATTTTTGTTAGATGCCTCTACCGCACCATTAGTTTGAGGTCTATATGGCGAGGAAAGGTGATGCTTGATCTTATATTTGGGTAGCAACTGTTCAGCTTCGGCTTGAAAATGTGACCCGTTGTCACTGCTGATTTCATGTAGGCAACCGTATCGACAAATGATATTTGTTTGTATGAACTTTGCCACTTGTTTGGCTGTAAGGCTAATGTAAGATGCTGCCTCGACCCATTTACTAAAATAGTCAATAGCTACTAAAATGTAACAATGACCTCCGGTCCCAGCTGGAGTAATTTTCCCAATGATGTCTATTCCCCAAGCAGAAAATGGCCAAGGAGATGTCATGGTATATAGCATTGAGGGAGGACCATGTTGCACATTCCCGAAGATCTAGCAATTATGATAATGCCTGACGTATTTGATGCAATTTGACTCCATTGTCATCCAGTAATACACTAGACGCGTAATTTTCTTTGCCATCATAGGTCCACTCATGTGAGGACCGCATTCTCCATCGTGAACTTCTTCCATTACTTTCTGTGCTTCTGAATGATCAAGGCAACGCAAGATGACACCAAGTGGTGTTCTTTTTTATAACTCTCCCTGTATGAGGAGGTATTGAGAGGCAAGTAGGCGTATGGCGCATTGTCCCCTCTTGTCCATATCTGATGGATATGTACCATTAAGCTTGAAATTTAGAATGGCCTGGAACCAAGGTTCCCCTGGGTTTTCCTCTTCATCTGCAAGGAAGTGTACATAGGCTGGCTCTGACCGTCGTTTGATGCACAGAGGCATTTCAACCATGTTGTCTGGCATATTGATCAAGGATGTGATTTTTGCAAGAGCGTCCGCAAACTAATTTTCTTCGCGAGGCAGGTGTAAATAAGTAACCTGATCGAAGAATTGAGCAATCTGATCTATCATAGCCTGATAGGGTGCTAGACTTTCACTTCGGATTTTCTAGGATCCAGTGATTTGGATAATGATTAAAGATGAGTCCCCGTGAACTCGAAGGTTCTTGATGCCTATACTCACTGCTGCTTATAGACCAATGAGGCAAGCCTCATACTCTGATGAATTATTTGTCACCTCGAAGTCGAGTTTGACAGAAAGTGGTGTATGCTCGCCTTCAGGAGAAATGAGCAACACTCCTATTCCAAATCCTCTCAAATTAGATGCCCCATCAAAGTAAAGATCCAAAGAATCCGTACTGGTTTGTAAAATATCCTCATCTAGAAAGGACCACATGTCTATTGCTTGCGTATCATTGATAGGATTATCTGCGAAGAATTCAGCCACGACGCGTCCCTTTATGACTTTCAAAGGTACGTATGTGAAATAGAACTCTGAGAGCATTAAGGTCCATCTTGCCAAGCTAGCGTCCATTGAGGACGGGTTTCTCAAAGAGGTATTTAACGGGATCCATTTTAGATTACACTTTAACCGAGTAGCTAAGCATGTAATGGCGTAACTTCTTTGTTGCCCACAAAAGAGCGAGGCATGTCTTCTCGAGAGGTGTATACTTACTTTCTTACTCCAAGAACTTCTTACTAAGGTAGTAGATAGCTCTTTCTTCTTTTCCAATAGTCTGTGCGAGCATAGCCCTCATCGCTGTTTCGGTAATGGTGAGATATAAACCAAGTGGTTGATCTTGTTCGGGAGGCATTAGCACTGGTGGCTTGGCCAATATCTCCTTTATCCTGTCAAATGCCTTTTGACAATCATCGTCCCATATGGTATGGTCCGTTTTCTTGATCTTTTTGAAGATAGGTTCGTAGATCATAGTGCGTTTCGATATGAATCGACTTATGTATTGCACTTTGCCCAGGAATCCACTAACCTCTTTTTCTGTTTGGGATGGTGGCATCTCGATTAAGGCCTTGATCTTGGAAGGATCAATTTCTATCCCTCTCTGGCTGACAACGTATCCCAGAAGCTTGCCTGACGTTACTCCAAATGCACATTTCTGAGGATTGAGCCTCATGTTGTATTTGTGCAATTTGAGGAAGAATTTGCGAAGATTAGCGATGTGCCCTTTTCTATCCTTCGATTTGACGATCATATCGTCCACGTACACCTCCACCTCTTTATGCATCATGTCAGGTAGCAAAGTAGTCGCAGTGCGTTCGTACGTAGCCCCAACATTGATTAGCCCGAATGGCATAACAGTATATCAGTATGTGCCCCATTGAGTGATGAAGGCTGTCTTGTGCATATCTTCTTTGGCCATTTTGATTTGGTTATACCCTGGATACCCGTCCATGAAGGATAACAACGCATGATCTGTTGTATTATCCACCAATATATCGATGTGTGGGAGAGGGAAGTCGTCTTTAGGACTCGCTTTGTTCAAGTCTCTGAAATCAACACAAACCCGAATTCGCCCATCCTTTTTTGGTAGGGGGACTATATTAGCCACTCAGTCTGAATACTCGGAAACTTTGATGAATCCGGCTTTGAATTGCTTATCGACTTCTTCTTTAATCTTAAGAGCCCACTCTGTTCTCATACGACAAAGCTTCTTTTTTACAGGTTTGAAACCTGGCTTAATTGGAATGCGATGTTCTACAATATCCATGTCGATCCCTTGCATGTCCTTGTAAGACCAAGCGAAGACGTCTTTGAACTCGTGTAGGATGTTGATGAAACTGGCCCTTTCAGTTGGGTCTAGGGTCGTCCCTATCCTAAGTTCTTGGGGTTCTAATTTCTTTCCTACGTTGATAAGTTCGATGTTTTCTATAACATGGTGTTTCGAATCCCAAAACCAAGAACATACTTCAAGAAATGAAGGTTGCACCTTGACTTGACGAAGCACCAACAATTAACCAACTACCATGCAAGCGAGTTGATACTTTTCAGGAGGCGACAAATTCCGGCACCATTGTCGCAAGGCGTTCTCAAAAGCATCCATGAAATATTTTTGTGGAAGAAGAAGAGGTTTTGTAGAGATGATTTTGTGTTTCGGATGATGAAACAATGAAGCGCAAATGTCCCTATTTAAACAAAATGATCAGCGCATTTTTTGGAAAAAGAGGAGAGCCGGCTTCCATCGCCAGGCTGCCCGCGCCTCTTTGAGGCCTCTCCAGGATTCCCGCGGTTGACTTGTCTCTTTCAACATGTGTTTTCTCCTGACACCACAAACCTCCCGCCAGGAAGCTCGCGCCTCTTCGGGATGATCCAGGACATTTTTGTGTTTCCTCACACTCACATTTCCTTGTTTTCGCGTTTTACGAAATCCGACACGGTTTCCATGACGCAGCTTTAAACATACGGATTTTTCTTTCTTTTTTTAAGGAGGGAAGGGCTAGTCGCCCCGATCCGCGATGGATCGTTTCCATGTCAGTCGAAATTCCGAAAAATTTTCGCCTTTTTCGCAATTCTCCATCAAAAAATCAAAATCGAAGATTGATAACACAACATCAATTTTCCTCAAAAATTCAAGCACTCACAAATTCGAGTCTTAGACCTCAAAAATCAAATGTACTCGCAAAAGTCCTTTTCTAAAATTCTTTCCTGACGGTTTGAGTTTGATTTTTTCGAGTCAATTTTCAAAAATTTCGATGCAATTTAATTCACAACATGAGTTAATTGCTCAAATTTTCAAATTAATTCTTTTTGAACGGAATTTTCAAAATTCATTTCAAAATTTCAATCTTAACTTCAAGTCATCTTGGTTAATTTTGGTTTTCAATCAAATGCTTTACGTGTTTTCAATCAAATGCTTCTACGTGTTTGCGTTTATGTATACGTGCTATCTGTTGCCTATTTTCTACACTAACGATGCAGGAACTAGTGCGGAGCAAAAGGAGAATCAACAGCCGACAGCGCTCCTCCGAAACACAACACAAAAAAGCCAAAAATCACAAAATGAACCACAATCCAAAAACGCATATATACAAACCGCCTTACGCAAAATACATCGACAAACGTCTATCATACAGACACTGGCCTAAAACAAACGTCTATCATACAGAAACTGGCCTAAAACAAACATCTATCATACAGACACTGGCCTAAAACAAACGTCTATCATACAGACACTGGCCTAAGACAACGAACTGGGGGCTATCCGCCATCTACCGAACTAAGCACTCTCTATCCTCTCAAACGGAAAAGAAAGAGAGCAACATGGGGAACAGAGGAGCAACAACGGAGGCATAGGTGATTCCCATTATGGTAATACCCCGTTCCTGCTCCACGACAAAAAAGAAGACAGTGCCTTGCAGACTTCGGATGATGAGGAGGCCAAGAACCATGATGCGATGCACCACCCCCGGTCCTGAACCCCACTCATCAGCCACCCTGTCTATGAGCCACAACGAAAAGGACAAGCCGGCCGTATCGCCCGCCTCTCCTCCTCTACGGAAGCATCCTCCACCACCGCCTCGAATAAGGAAGCCTCCCCGGCCGCTACAGCCCCTCCAGGATCGACTTCCTCCTCCAAAGCCTCAACAACGGACCCCATAGGTCCTAGACGATACCCTGCGATCAAAAAAAAAACAAACAAAAACGTCAGCCGGAATTTCGGCATTACGACGGCATAAAATGGATAAATCCAAAAACAAAAGCAACCTGCAATGCAAAACAAGGGCAATCCCGCCCAAAATCCAACCAAACAAAACCATTCACAAAAAAAAAAACACAAAAAACGACTCGCCCCTCTTTTCAAGCAAAAGACGAGTCAAAACCACAAAAACGGCATTTCAAGACCTACACAAGGTCCGCCTACAAACCAAAATACATTCCCGACACAATGGGGTATTTTTATACGGCTCAAAAAGGCAATTCATACGCTAATTTGAGCCCAAACCGGTCAAAAATTCAAAAACGACCGCAAAAGGCAAACGTGATTTTATCACGCCTCAAGGTGACCTAAATTACCAATAAGGTCCATTTCAAGGCAGACTGACTCAATTCAAGCCAAAACAGGCGCTTATTTCGTCAGACGTAAGACCGTGACAAAGGGCAAAAATCCAATTTTGCCCACAAATATCCAACGAAGGTCCATAAATGGCGAATACGGGTTTTCCCAACTACAATGCAACCTAGTGGGACCCACTACCCAAGCAAATAAACTAGGCATTGTGAAATGAGACGGTTTCTCGCCTCACTCACGTTTTTCGAGCATAGGGAGCGGGAACGGGGACCAAAATGCAAACTAAAAGCACCCTAATACTCCTAAACAGGTTTCTAACCTAATGCAAACATCAATATCACTCGAAATGGGCTCAATCAAAAACGCCCAATTCTATTTTCTAGGGTAAAATTCGCCCTAATTCAATCAAGCTAAAGATCAACAAATTTGAATGGATTCAAGAGGAAATACTTACCTTGAGATGACATTGTTGATAATGGCACGAGTAGAAGCTAGTGAAGGTCCTTCAATGGCGATTTTCGTAAGTTTTGTGTCGAAAATGAAGAAGGCGGAATGATGAATGAGATGCGGTGCAACCTCGCGTCTTTTTACGAAAAAAGGGAAGCCCCTTTGGTTCGCCAGTGGCTCGCGCCTCAATCAGGTGCCCACTTGCTTTTTCAGCGAATTTTGGGCTTTAGCCCAATTTCCCATGATAAACTTCAAGTTTTCATTCGACGATATATAAGGTCGTCATTTTTCTCAAAAACAAATAGTGAAAACTTAAATTCACTATTTTCGAAAGCTTTAAGCGACGGCACATAAACCGTCACTCCAATCAAATAGTGAAAATTTAAATTCGCTATTTTTTTTTCAAGCAAACGGCGATCAAAATCGCCAATTTCAAAAATAATGGTGAAATCAAAATTCACCATTTTCCTTCAAAATTTCAAAAATAATAGCGAAAATTCAAAAACCGCTATTTCTCCAAATTTTAAGCGACGGCAATTAAAACCGTCATTTTCAAGATAATAGTTGGGAATTGAATTCCACTATCCTCATCAAATGTCAACGGCGGCACATAAACCGTCACTTCAATTAATAGTGGAGATTCCAAATTCACTATTTCCATCAAATGTCAACGGCGGCACATAAACCGTCACCTCAATTAATAGTGAAGATTCCAAATTCACTATTTCCATCAAATGTCAACGGCGGCATATAAACCGTCACTTCAAACGCAATAGCAAAGTCAAATTTGCTATTTTCCTTCAAAATTAAAACAAACGGCGATCAAAACCGCCACTTCAAGTTTAAAGAAGAACGACGAATGGTGAAGATGCCAAATTCACTATTCTTTCAAATACCAAATAGGGGTCGCCTCGCGAACCCGCTCATTCCAAAAACAGTGATAGTGAAAATCCATACTCACTATTCCCGCAGCGGCATCACGAGTTCGCTACTTTCAAAACAAGCCCATTCGACGCGGCTACTCCCATGGTCCATTAACCGACCGTACCTTTGGCTGGCAAACCTTTGTCCGCAAGCAGTCGAGGACAGATCCCGAAGATGCCTCGGGTACATTTCCTTATCATGGATGGCGAGCCTTTGTCCGCAAGCATTCAAGGACAGATCCCGAAGCTGCCTCGGGTACATTTCCTTACCTTTGGCTGGCGAGCCTTTGTCCGCAATCTTCCAAGGGCAGATCCCGAAGATGCCTCGGGTACATTTCCTTATCATGGTTGGCGAGCCTTTCTCCGCAACCTTTCAATGACACATCCCGAAGATGCCTCGGGTACATTTCCTTACCAATGGGTGGCGAGCCTTTGTTCACAACCCTTCAAGGACAGATCCCGAAGATGCCTCGGGTACATTTCCTTATCATGGCTGGCGAGCCTTTGTCCGCAACCTTTCAAGGACACATCCCGAAGATGCCTCGGGCATATTTCCTTACCATCAGCTGGCGAGTCTTTGTCCGCAAACGTGCGAAGACATATCCGAAGATGCCTCAGGTATGACTCCTTCTTATGGCTGGCGAGCCTTTGTACGTAGTCTAATGGACTTTAAACGACCCGCACGGACAGTCGACAGACTCTAAACTGTTCCCGACGACAGGTACATGACTCGTACCCTCAAGTCACCTTGGCGTCACCCTTCCCGATGGCAGGTCGTTGGCCCGAATCCTTTCGAGCCGCCTCGACGTCGCTTGGGTCTCCAGGATGTAATCTTCGATTGACCTAGGGGCTCTACTTTGACTTTCGCCCTGTCCAAGCCTCAGTCAAAGTGGGGGCTCTGTAGATACCCAGTATCTGCTGAGACTCCAACAAACACCCGATGATTATCGGACTACAACATGTTTTGGAATCGCGGCGTTTGATCGACAGTTTGTGTACAACTTTACGTCGGAAAACTTAAAACGATTTCGAAAATAAAACATTTCAAAACATTTCAAAAATACCTGGAGTGTTTAATGCACGACGACGGGGTCGCAATGACACTAACTAGAGTCAAAACCGACACCGGACCAAAAACCGACTCAAAAATTCAAATCCCGACTCCAACAACGAGTCAAACCGAGTCAACCACAAAAAAACAAACATTTCAACCCTTCTACCTTAAGTTTTCCCGGATTCATGAATGGTCAAGTACCAAACATGTGACTACAAAACCTAGGATAAAACAAATCATGATTGCGTTTGCTGTGAAAGTGACAACACAGCTCGAAGACCCGCGACGTGGCTCATGCCTCTTTGAGCAGCCCAAGTGGCCACGTCGCTCAAAACTCACACAACCACTCATTCTCCTATAAATACCCCTCAAATACCACCCATTTGAGACTTACGCGAGTGTCCGCCCCCTCTTTTCTCCCTTAAAATTCTCGACTCGACTTCTTAAGTCACAACCCGACGCGTATTTACGACCTACCGATCGTAAACACGAGCCTTATACATTGTTTGGTACCGTCATCGTGCATTAAATCACTTAACCGACCATTTCGACCACTACACCATCACTAAACTTTTAAAACACTCTTTTTACTTACCAAAACGGTTTTAAACCGAGTTTTTTCCGATCAAACGAGTTATTACACTTACGTCGGTCACTCGCCATAACCAAACATGTAAGTATGAGGGTGCAAAAATCTTATTTTATTATGTTTTCATTCGTTTCATGACTATAACATGCTAAAACATGCATAACATGAACCAAAACATGGAATAAACGAGCCAAAACTGATTTTTGTCCGAGGCGTAAGCCCTTAGGTCGCCAACTAGCCCGCGCCTAAATGGGGTATTCAGACCAGAGATCAACCGTGTTTGTTCTCGTTATTTCCCTTAATCCATTTTTCATATTTGTAATCGGTTTTCACCATTTTAAGTATTTTCGAACCATTGTTATTTTATTTCAGATGTTTTAACCATAAAGCATTTTTCACCCTTGGTTCCTCATACCATGACGGTTAAATCCGTGTTTTGGTGATAATATTTGGTTAATGACATTTAGAAGGTATTTTAAAGCCTTTTATTTCATTTCTTTACATTTTCAAACAAACATATTAGTCACCAACACAAAGTCATCCTTGGTTCTACATACCATGCCGGATTTTAACCCGGATACGATGATGAGTATCGACTAATAACATTCAAATGGACTTAAAACAATTAGTCCATAATCATTTTCAAAACTATTCATGTCAAGTTTGTCAAATCGAACCCGACACCGAATATTATCAAAATGATGATGATTATTCGAGTCTAGTTCTTCAAATCAACAAATGCGGTCTAAACGACCCCTTCAAATAAAACCGGGTTCAAATACCCATTTTCAACACGTTTTATAACGTTTTCTAAAAGGTCAGAACACGGCACATAAACCGTGGGCTAACCCGCGCCTAAACAGGCTCTCCATTTCTCATTTTCAAAACCAGAGGGAGGCGCCTTACACCGCCGGCTGGCTCGCGCCTCATATAGCCGTCCTGGGCACAGGGCATGTTCCTTCCAAAGATTAGTCTAGGATGATCCCAACTCCGGTTAACCCGGATATATGACGGATCAGATGACTATTTGATTATCCAAAACCATATTTACAAAATGCCTTACTAAGACAAATGGATCATGTTATGCACCCTAAACCTAATACGGTAAATGGATGTTTAATTTCCGTCTTGCATGCAAATCAACCATTAATCCAACTCGACATCTTATACTTGATACTTGGATTAAATCAACCGACTTATAAAGCTCTCACATGTTAGGTTTAAATTATTGGATGCGCATTCATGCATTTAAACCGTTTTATCAACTTTTGCATTCAACCAACCAAGATCGATCAGTAGAGGCCGCTAAACGCAGGCGGGATTGGGTGTCTGATTAAAGGGATTCCCAATACGTACCTTCACCTCTTACTCAGAAACTTTGGATAGTGGACGACCTTATCCAGGGCGTACGAGAGTCATTATAGTGATAGGGTGCTAAAGAGGGGCGATTTCCTTATCTTTAGTACCTATGTCAAACGCTGCTTTGTGCTTCGATTTGACGGAGGTATAAAGTGGAATTCGAACGGGTTCCAGACATCCCACAAATGCTTGGTGGCGACTCCGAACATCTCTAATCATTTCGAGACCCTTACCGAGACGAAACCGACCAATCTAAAACGATCCGGTCGAAAGCATCTTTACGTCGCCGAGCGTGGCTTTCAAAAAGACCGCTATACGTCCACGGGTTGGCCTGGCGTGTAGGTGGCTATGTCCACAGTTGTACAGATTCCATGCCATAAGTCATATAGAAAGGAGTAGCCCCAGTGGGAATCCTAACTGACGTGCGATATCCCCATAACGCAAATGGTATTTTGCTAGGCCAATCGCGATAATTGTCGATCATTTTCTTGAGGATTGTGACGACATTTTTGTTAGATGCCTCTACCGCACCATTAGTTTGAGGTCTATATGGCGAGGAAAGGTGATGCTTGATCTTATATTTGGGTAGCAACTGTTCAGCTTCGGCTTGAAAATGTGACCCGTTGTCACTGCTGATTTCATGTAGGCAACCGTATCGACAAATGATATTTGTTTGTATGAACTTTGCCAGTTGTTTGGCTGTAAGGCTAATGTAAGATGCTGCCTCGACCCATTTACTAAAATAGTCAATAGCTACTAAAATGTAACAATGACCTCCGGTCCCAGCTGGAGTAATTTTCCCAATGATGTCTATTCCCAAGGAGAAAATGGCCAAGGAGATGTCATGGTATATAGCATTGAGGAGGACCATGTTGCACATTCCCCGAAGATCTAGCAATTATGATAATGCCTGACGTATTTGATGCAATTTGACTCCATTGTCATCCAGTAATACACTAGACGCGTAATTTTCTTTGCCATCATAGGTCCACTCATGTGAGGACCGCATTCTCCATCGTGAACTTCTTCCATTACTTTACGTATTCAATGATCAAGGCAACGCAAGATGACACCAAGTGGTGTTCTTTTTTATAACTCTCCCTGTATGAGGAGGTATTGAGAGGCAAGTAGGCGTATGGCGCATTGTCCCCTCTTGTCCATATCTGATGGATATGTACCATTAAGCTTGAAATTTAGAATGGCCTGGAACCAAGGTTCCCCGGTTTTCCTCTTCATCCGCAAGGAAGTGTACATAGGGCGCTCGACCGTCGTTTGATGCACAGAGGCATTTCAACCATGTTGTCTGGCATATTGATCAAGGATGTGATTTTTGCAAGAGCGTCCATGCAAACTAATTTTCTTCGCGAGGCAAGTGTAAATAAGTAACCTGATCGAAGAATTGAGCAATCTGATCTATCATAGCCTGATAGGGTGCTAGACTTTCACTTCGGATTTTCTAGGATCCAGTGATTTGGATAATGATTAAAGATGAGTCCCCGTGAACTCGAAGGTTCTTGATGCCTATACTCACTGCTGCTTATAGACCAATGAGGCAAGCCTCATACTCTGATGAATTATTTGTCACCTCGAAGTCGAGTTTGACAGAAAGTGGTGTATGCTCGCCTTCAGGAGAAATGAGCAACACTCCTATTCCAAATCCTCTCAAATTAGATGCCCCATCAAAGTAAAGATCCAAAGAATCCGTACTGGTTTGTAAAATATCCTCATCTAGAAAGGACCACATGTGTATTGCTTGCGTATCATTGATAGGATTATCTGCGAAGAATTCAGCCACGACGCGTCCCTTTATGACTTTCAAAGGTACGTATGTGAAATAGAACTCTGAGAGCATTAAGGTCCATCTTGCCAAGCTAGCGTCCATTGAGGACGGGTTTCTCAAAGAGGTATTTAACGGGATCCATTTTAGATTACACTTTAACCGAGTAGCTAAGCATGTAATGGCGTAACTTCTTTGTTGCCCACAAAAGAGCGAGGCATGTCTTCTCGAGAGGTGTATACTTACTTTCGTACTCCAAGAACTTCTTACTAAGGTAGTAGATAGCTCTTTCTTCTTTTCCAATAGTCTGTGCGAGCATAGCCCTCATCGCTGTTTCGGTAATGGTGAGATATAAACCAAGTGGTTGATCTTGTTCGGGAGGCATTAGCACTGGTGGCTTGGCCAATATCTCCTTTATCCTGTCAAATGCCTTTTGACAATCATCGTCCCATATGGTATGGTCCGTTTTCTTGATCTTTTTGAAGATAGGTTCGTAGATCATAGTGCGTTTCGATATGAATCGACTTATGTATTGCACTTTGCCCAGGAATCCACTAACCTCTTTTTCTGTTTGGGATGGTGGCATCTCGATTAAGGCCTTGATCTTGGAAGGATCAATTTCTATCCCTCTCTGGCTGACAACGTATCCCAGAAGCTTGCCTGACGTTACTCCAAATGCACATTTCTGAGGATTGAGCCTCATGTTGTATTTGTGCAATTTGAGGAAGAATTTGCGAAGATTAGCGATGTGCCCTTTTCTATCCTTCGATTTGACGATCATATCGTCCACGTACACCTCCACCTCTTTATGCATCATGTCAGGTAGCAAAGTAGTCGCAGTGCGTTCGTACGTAGCCCCAACATTGATTAGCCCGAATGGCATAACAGTATATCAGTATGTGCCCCATTGAGTGATGAAGGCTGTCTTGTGCATATCTTCTTTGGCCATTTTGATTTGGTTATACCCTGGATACCCGTCCATGAAGGATAACAACGCATGATCTGTTGTATTATCCACCAATATATCGATGTGTGGGAGAGGGAAGTCGTCTTTAGGACTCGCTTTGTTCAAGTCTCTGAAATCAACACAAACCCGAATTCGCCCATCCTTTTTTGGTAGGGGGACTATATTAGCCACTCAATCTGAATACTCGGAAACTTTGATGAATCCGGCTTTGAATTGCTTATCGACTTCTTCTTTAATCTTAAGAGCCCACTCTGTTCTCATACGACAAAGCTTCTTTTTTACAGGTTTGAAACCTGGCTTAATTGGAATGCGATGTTCTACAATATCCCTGTCGATCCCTTGCATGTCCTTGTAAGACCAAGCGAAGACGTCTTTGAACTCGTGTAGGATGTTGATGAAACTGGCCCTTTCAGTTGGGTCTAGGGTCGTCCCTATCCTAAGTTCTTGGGGTTCTAATTTCTTTCCTACGTTGATAAGTTCGTTGTTTTCTATAACTAGTGCCCCTTCCCCCTCTTCTAGTATTTCTTTAATTATATAGGAAGGTAATTCGATTGAGTCTGGGTCAGGATCATCCTCATTATCATCGTAAACAGAATTGCATTCAAAATAACACAAGGAGTAAGCAGAATCAGATTTATTCAAATTAATGTTTGAAAATAGCCTGAAACAAAGAAGCCATCTGCGCAGTAGTCAGTGGCAGTAGAGGGACAGTTGTTGGGACATTCCCCAAGCTACTGTTACTAGGCGATACTATGCTAGGAGAAACAAAAGAGTAAGGAGTGACGATAGGAGGAGACTCTCTAGCGACTTCTCTACACTTAGATTCTGACTCCGACTCTGATTCCGACTCTGACTCGAATTCATCGTCTTCGGGTTCTCCTGTGAACATCTCTCCTTCTCCAGCAGTGACCTTTAAGAGTTTTCCTTGATTGTTGGTCCACTTGATCGAATTTTTTCCATCCTTTCTACTGATTTGAGCTGGTGTCAGTGATCAGTGTTGTAGGGTTGAAATGGTCGTCTTGAAGTATCATGGTAATGATCTCATTCTGTGCTGCCTGGACGAATCGATCTTCTCAAAATAGAAGGCTAACAGCCTGTTCGTCGAGACAAGGTGTCTGGCGAGTTTTGACAGTAGGAACCGTTTCTGGAGGAATGAAGTAGCAATCGTGGAAGACCTCGATTCTAGCTAGTTGATTGCCTCTGTACCACCAAGGTTCGGGAAATCCATGAAAATATTCACAATCCCCTTTTCTGACGAAGTACCCATTTAGTAAAGGGAGATAGGGTTGAATTTAGACTCCCTTACTTTTGCGATTCTGAACTTGAGTAAGAATTTCGAGGGTTTCGGCCTTCGTAGGCTTGTACCCCAAGCCTAGTGGTATCTTTTGGGAGTTATCTTCCTTAAAAGGTGTAAAGGTACTCTCTCTGATAGGGTTTAGTGGCATTCCTGGGAAGTATCCCTGAGATTTGAGTATGTGGTTGACCACTAAGTTGGAGTATGGGTTGAAGTACAAGGGAGCCAACTCGCTCCCTATAAGATTTATGGTTTGAAATCCTCCAAGCTCGTGCACTGGATCTGTAACTACTTGGTTGCTTGACATTTTCTCTATTAAGGCCTTGATAGGTGACGAAGTGATCGTCACTACCTTGCCATCTAGAGGGATCTTAATCTTTTGGTGTAAGGTGGATGTCACTGCTTTGAAAGCGTGAATCCAGGGCCTACCTAGAAGTATATTGAAAGATGTTTCGATGTCCATTATCTGAAAATTAACGTCGCGTTCCATCGTATGCCCGAACGCCTTGGTTAGTAGGAGTCCAGTCTGATTCTTTCATGCCTAACTTGTATGTTGTCTTTAGTGGTACGACATTGACTGCGGAGCCATCATCCACCAAAGTCATTGGTACATTTTTCTTCAAGCATGTGACTGTGATGTATACAGCGAGGTTATGAGTGACACCAAAGGGAGGCAAGTCCTCATCTGAGAAAGTAACTGGGTTACTTAGCTTGACCGAGTCTTGGAAGACTAAGTTAACGATGTTATTGGGTGTAGAGTCGTGTGCTACGTTCAATTTAGCCAATGCTTACAGTAAAGCCTGGCGATGAGGAAATAAACTTGCAATTAGTTGCCAGACTGAAAGATCAGCCTTTGTCGTTTGAAGTTGCTTTAATAAATGGTCAGCAGATGTATCTTCGCCATCATTTGGTGTGATGACATTGGTGTTATTAGTTGGGTCGTTAGCAACTGGACCACTCATTTGTCCTTGAGTGACATTTTGATATGGACGTCCCGAGAGAGTAAGGTGGTCTACATCTTGATCTTCACTAGCCTTGACTAGAGGATGTTCTTTGAGGTAAACATCATCATCGTCATCCGCCCATATTCCATTGACGATACTAAGCTCTCTCAAGCTTATGATTTCAGCCTCTAGGCTGATTATTTGCTCGACTAGATTGTCGGTTACTGCGATCACTTCTTGAATTGTGGATCCTTGAGATACGATTGGAACCACTGGCATGTCTCCCCTAGGTATAGGGCTTGGATTGCGTAGGGATGCCACTGTAGTTTCTAGCTCTGAAACTTGTCTACTTACACCCTTTGCCCATGGGACAAAATCAGCGATAGTAGGGGAGATGGTGGAATAACTCTCCTCATTTTCTAGTGCATTGACCTCATCTTCAGTTGGAGAAATGAGGTGTGAACAATCCAAGGTGGATTCCTCATCTGTGATCATCAGAATTCCAAGAGGATTCTGAGTATTGCTAGGCTTGCTTGCAGGAGGTATAGGCAAGCGCCCATCTTCAATCATATTTTGAATGGCATGCTTCAATTTGAAGCAATTCTCTGTATCATGCCCTTTGCCTCCATGGTACTCGCAGTAGGCATTCTCATCCCAAAACCTAGACTTCTTCTCTAGGTCAGGTGTAAGTCCTATGAGTTGGAGTTTGCCTTGTTTCATCAATCTTTTTAGAGCATTGGAGTACGAGTCACCAACGTTGGTGAACTTCCTCTGTGGGTTATTCTTCTTAGTAGATGATTCAACAAGGTTGACCTCGTCGGTCTTGCTAGTGGAGCCATAAGAACGATTCGTTGTGCCTTGATATCCGCGACCTATCATTTTGGACAAGAGTCCTTTACGGATTTCGTCTTCAATTCTTGTTCCTAACACAATTAGGTCTTTGAAAGACTTTATGTTTTGGTACCTTAGATGGTTCGCATAGATTGGCCTTAAATTGTCCACAAACTTTTCAACAAGAGTAGCTTCGTCTGGACGTTCGACGAGTTGCGTGCTAGTCTTTCTCCACCTACTTAGGAAGTCGGTGAAACCTTCTTTCTTATTTTGGGTAAGAACCTCTAGAGTGCGCATATTAACTTGAATTTCAGCATTATCTGCGTACTGTTTGGTGAACTCAATTACAGCATCGTCCCAAGTAGCAATTTTCTTGTGATCCAAGGAGTAGAACCATTGCTTGGGAATAGTATCAAGAGATGAAGGAAAGGTCCTTAAGAACATCTATGGCTTAATGCCTTTGATAGACATATAATCTTTGAATGCACGAATATGGTTCAAAGGGTTTCCATGCCCCTTAAACTTCAGAATGTCAATCATGTTGAAGTTAGTTGGCAGTTGAGCATTTATTGCCTCATATTTGCGACTGTTTTCCCTATAGATGTCATCTCCCTTGAGATACATTAATTGCTCCTCCAAATACTGGAGTCGCTTTTCGGCTTCAGTAGGACCTGGTGGAAGATTGACTTCTGGTTGTTCAAAGGGTCGAGGATTATCGTGTATGAGCGCATCAGGAATGGGACCTCTGCAGAAGGAAGTCTTCGTTGCTCCCTAGCCGAACCTATCAACGTCAACCTGGTTGGAAGTCATTAACAGACAATATCTTGAAATAAGTCCGATGTTTCAGGCTATTTCCCACAGTCGATCATTCAACCATCGATGGTTGGCGAGCCTCTACGCACCTTCAATGGCTGGCGAGCCTCAAAACGCACCTTCAACATGGCTGCTGAGCCTCAAAACGCACCTTAAACATGGCTGCTGAGCCTCAAAACGCACCTTTAACACAGCTGGCGAGCATTTGCGCGCAAACAATTCAATGACGTATCCCGAAGATGCCTCAGGTATGACTCCTTCTTATGGTCAAGGCGAACCTTTATACGTAGTCTAATAGACTTTAAACGACCCGAATCGGAAGTCGACAGACTCTAAAATATTCCCGACGGCAGGTCCTTGACTCGAATCCCCGAGTCACCTCGACGTCGCCCTTCCCAACGGCAGGTCCTTGGCTCAAACCCTTTTGATTCACCTCGACGTCGTAATGGTCTTCAGGTTGTAATATTCGATTGACCTGAAGGCCATACTTTGACTTTCACCCCGTCCAAGCCTCAGTCAAAGTGGGGGCTTTGTAGATACCCAGTATATGCACCTTCTAAAAACCACTCGATGATGATAGGACTATAACGTGTTTTTGATATGCGTACGTGGATTCGCTATACATGAGATGGTTTAATACATTACTCAGATATGAAAAATGATTTCAAAAATGGTCTTCTAACTTTATTTGCATTAAAATAACACTTTTAAGAGTTAAAACCGTCTTTGGACCCCAAACCGACTCAGAAACCCGCAACTCGAGCCAACCTGAGTCAGCCCGATTCAACCTAAATCTTGAATGTCGAAAATAATGCCATGAATGTCTTTATCATGTCATTTCCATTAAAATGACCCTTGTGGACATGGGCCACAGGCCGGTCTGTGGATTTGGGCCACCAACCGGTCGGTAGTCACGGGCCACCTGCACGCCAAGCCAATCTGTGGACATGCAGCGGTCTAGAAAGCCACGCTCGGTGGTGTTCAAATGCTTTCGACCGGATCGTTTTAGATCGGTCGGTTTCGTCTCGGTTAGGGTCTCAAAACGATTAGAGATGTTCGGAGTCGCCACCAAGCATTTGTGGGATGCCTGGAACCCGTTCGAATTCCACTTTATACCTCGGTCAAATCGAAGCACAAAGCAGCGTTTGACATAGGTACTAAAGATAAGGAAATCGTCCCTCTTTAGCATCATATCTCTAGAATGACTCTCGTACGCCCTGGATAAGGTCGACCACTATCCAAAGTTTCTGAGTAAGAGGTGAAGGTACGTATTGGGAAGCCCTTTAATTAGACACCCAATCCCGCCCGCGTTAGCGGCCTCTACTGATCGATCTTGGTTGGTTGAATGCAAATGTTGATAAAATGGTTTAAATGCATGAATGCGCATCCAATAATTTAAACCTAACATGTGAGAGCTTTCTAAGTCGGTTGATTTTATCCAAGTATCAAGTATAAGATGTCGAGTTGGATCAATGGTTGATTTGCATGCAAGACGGAAATTAAACATCCATTTACCGTATTAGGTTTAGGGTGCATAACGTGATCCATTTGTCTTAGTAAGACATTTTGCAAATGTGGTTTTGGATAATCAAATAGTCGTTTGATCCGTCCTATATCCGGGCTAACCAGAGTCGGGATAGTCCTAGACTAAAGCTGGAAGGGAACAGGCCTTGTATCAGACGGCCATATGAGGCGCGAGCCAGCCGGCGATACAAGGGGCCTCCCTCTGGTTTTGAAAATGAGAAATGGGGAGCCTGTTTAGGCGCGGGTTATCCCACGGTTTATGTGCCGTGTTCTGACCTTTTAGAAAACGTTATAAAACGTGTTGAAAAATGGGTATTTGGACCCGGTTTGATTTGAAGGGGTCCTTTAGACCGCATTTGTTGATTTGAAGAACTCGACTTGAATAATCATCATTATTTTGATAATATTCGATGTCGGGTTCGATTTGACAAAGTTGACATGAATAGTTTGGAAAATGATTATGGGCTAATTGCTTTAAGTCCATTTGAATGTTATTAATCGATACTCATCATCGTACCCGGGTTAAAATCCGGCATGGTATGTAGAACCAAGGATGACTTTGTGTTGGTGACTAATATGTTTGTTTGAAAATGTAAAGAAATGAAATGAAAGGCTTTAAAATACCTTCTAAATGTCATTAACCAAATATTATCACCGAAACACGGATTTAACCGTCATGGTATGAGGAACCAAGAGTGAAAAATGTTTTATGGTTAAAACATGTGAAATAAAATAAAAATGGTTCGAAAATACTTGAAATGGTAAAAACCGATTACAAATATGAAAAATGGATTAAGGGAAATGACGAGAACAAACACGGTTGATCTCTGGTCTGAATACCCCATTTAGGCGCGGGCTAGTTGGCGACCTAAGGGGCTTCGCGCTCGGACCAAAATCGGTTTTGGCTCGTTTATTCCATGTTTTGGTTCATGTTATGCATGTTTTAGCATGTTATAGTCATGAAACGAATGAAAACATAATAAAAGAGGATTTTTACACCCTCATACTTACATGTTTGGTTATGGCGAGTGACCGACGTAAGTGTAATAACTCGTTTGATCGGAAAAAACTCGGTTTAAAACCGTTTTGGTAAGTAAAAAAAGAGTGTTTTAAACTTAGTGATGTTGTAGTGGTCGAAGTGGTTGGTCAAGTGATTTAATGCACGATGACGGTACCAAACAATGTGTAAGGCTTGTATTTACGATCGGTAGGTCGTAAATACGCGTCGGGTTGTGACTTAAGAAGTCGAGTCGAGAATTTTAAGGGAGAAAAGAGGGGGCGGACATTCACGTAAGTTTTAAATGGGTGGCATTTGAGGGGTATTTATAGGAGAATGAGTGGTTGTGTGAGTTTTGAGCGACGTGGCCACTTGGGCTGCTCAAAGAGGCGCGAGCCAGGTCGCGGTTCTTCGAGTTGTGTTGTCACTTTCCCAACAAACGCAATCATGATTTGTTCTATCCTAGGTTTTGTAGTCACATGTTTGGTACTTGACCAACATGAATCCGGGAAAAATTAAGGTAGAAGGTTTGGAATGTTTTGTTTTTGGTGGTTGACTCGGTTTGACTCGTTGTTGGAGTCGGGATTTGAATTTTTGGGTCGCGTTTTGGTCCGGTGTCGGTTTTGACTCTAGTTAGTGTCATTGCGACCCCGTCGCCGTGCATTAAACACTCCATGTATTTTTGAAATGTTTTGAAATGTTTTATTTTCAAAATCGTTTTAAGTTTTCCGACGTAAAGTTGCACACAAACTGTCGATCAAACGTCGCGATTCCAAAACATGTTGTAGTCCGATAATCATCGGGTGTTTGTTGGAGTCTCAGCAGATACTGGGTATCTACTGAGCCCCCACTTTGACTGAGGCTTGGACAGGGCGAAAGTCAAAGTAGAGCCCCCAGGTCAATCGAAGATTACAACCTGGAGACCCGAGCGACGTCGAGGCGGCTCGAAGGGATTCGGGCCAAGGACCTGCCGTCGGGAAGAGAGACACCAAGGCGACTCGAGGGTACGAGTCAAGGACCTGTCGTCGGGAACATTTAAGAGTCTGTCGACTGTCCGTGCGGGTCGTTTAAAGTCCATTAGACTACGTACAAAGGCTCGCTAGCCATAAGAAGGAGTCATACTGAGGCATCTTCGGATATGTCCTTGCGCGCTTGCGGACAAAGGCTCGCCAACTGTGGGAAGGAAATGTACCCGAGGCATTTTCGGGATCTGTCCTCGAAAGGTTGCGGACAAAGGCTCGCCAGCCATGATAAGGTCATGTACCCGAGGCATTTTCGGGATCTGTCCTCGAAAGGTTGCGAACAAAGGCTCGCCAGCCAAGATAAGGAAATGTACCCGAGGCATTTTCGGGATCTGTCCTCGAATGGTTGCGGACAAATGCTCGCCAGCCAAGATAAGGAAATGTACCCGAGGCATTTTTGGGATCTGTCCTCGAAAGGTTGCGGACAAAGGCTCGCCAGCCAAGACAAGGAAATGTACCCGAGGCATCTTCGGGATCTGTCCTTGAATGTTTGCGGACAAAGGCTCGCCAGCCAATGGTAAGGAAATGTACCCGAGGCATCTTCGGGATCTGTCCTTGAATGTTTGCGGACAGAGGCTCGCCAGCCAATGGTAAGGAAATGTACCCGAGTCATCTTCGGGATCTGTCCTCGAAAGGTTACGGACAAAGGCTCACCAGCCAATGGTAAGGAAATGTACCTGAGGCATCTTCGGGATCTGCCCTTGAATGGTTGCGGACAAAGGCTCACCAGCCAATTGTAAGGAAATGTACCCGAGGCATCTTCGGGATCTGTCCTCGACTGCTTGCGGACAAAGGCTTGCCGGCCACGGTACGGTCGGTTTATGGACCATGGGAATAGCCGCGTCAAATGGGCTTGTTTTGACAGTAGCGAACTTGTGATGCCGCTGTGAGAATAGTGAGTATGGATTTTCACTATCACCGTTTTTGGAATGAGCAGGTCCCGAGAGGAAGCCCCCTGCTGGTATTTGAAAGAATAGTGAATTTGGAATCTTCGCCATTCGTCGTTCCTCTTCGAACTTGAAGTGGCGGTTTCGATCGCCGTTTTTTTTTTAATTTTAAGGAAAAATAGCAAATTTGGGTTTGCTATTGCGTTTGAAGTGACGGTTTATATGCCTCCGTTTAACAATTTAAGAAATAGTGAATTTGGAATCTTCACCATTAATTGAAGTGACGGTTTATGTGCCGCCGTTGACATTTGATGGAAATAGCGAATTTTGAATCTTCACTATTAATTGAAGTGCCGGTTTATATGCCGCCATTGACATTTGATGGAAATAGCGAATTTGGAATCTTCACTATTAATTGAAGTGACGGTTTATGTGCCGCCGTTGACATATGTGGTGAGAATAGTGGAATTCAATTTCCAACTATTATTTTGAAAATGACGGTTTTAATTGCCGTCGTTAAAAATTTGGAGAAATAGCGGTTTTTCGAATTTTTGCTATTTAGTGAAGGAAAATAGTGAATTTGATTTCACCACTATTTTTGAAATTGGCGGTTTTGATCGCCGTTTGCTTGAGAATAGCGAATTTAAATTTTCACTATTTGATTGGAGTGACGGTTTATGTGCCGTCGTTTAAAGCCTTCGAAAATAGTGAATTTGAATTTTCACTATTTGTTTTTGTTTTTGAGAAAATGACGACCTTTAATATCGTCGAATGAAAACTTGAAGTTTATCACGAGAAATTGGGCTAAAGCACAAAATCCGCTGAAAGAGCAAGGGGGAGGCCTAGTTTAGGCGCGAGCCACCTGGCGAACCAAAGGGCCTCCCCTATTTTTCTGTAAAAGACGCGAGGTTGGTCCGCATATCAACCTCACTTCATCTTCTTCCTTTCGACACAAAACCCGCAAAAATCGCCATTGAAGGACCTTTGCTAGCTTCCACTCATGCCATCATCAACAATGTCATCTCAAGGTATGTATTTCCTCTTGAATCCATTTAAAATTTTTGATCCTTAGCTTGATTGAATTAGGGCAAATTTTACCCTAGAAAATCGACTTGGGCATTTTTGATTGAGCCCATTTCGAGTGAAATTGATGCTTGCATTAGGTTAGAAACCTGTTTAGGAGTATAGGGGTGCTTTTAGTTTGCATTTTGGTCCCCGTTCCCGCTCCCTATGCTCGAAAAACGTGAGTGAGGCGAAAAACCGTCTCATTTCACAATGCCAAGTTTATTTGCTTGGGTAGTGGGTCCCACTAGGTTGTATCGTAGTTGGGAAAACCCGTATTCGCCATTTATGGACCTTCGTTGGATATTGTGGGCAAAATTGGATTTTTGCCTTTTGTGACGGTCTTATGTCTGACAAAATAAGCGCCTGTTTGGGCTTGAATTGAGTCATTTTGCCTTGAAATGGACCTTCTTGGTAACTTAGGTCACCTTGAGGCGTGATAAAATCACGTTTGCCTTTTTGCGGTCGTTTTTGAATTTTGATCGGTTTGGGCTCAAATTAGAGTATGAATTGCCTTTTTGAGCTGTAGGAAAATACCCCATTGTGTCGGGAATGTATTTTGGTTTGTAGGCGGACCTTGTAGGGGTATCGAAATGCCGTTTTTGTGGTTTTAACTCGTCTTTTGCTTGAAAAGAGGGGCGAGTCGTTTTTGTGTTTGTTTTTTGTGAACTTTGTTTGCTTGGATTTTGGGCGGGATTGCCCTTGTTCTGCATTGCAGGTTGTTTTTTGTTTTTTGGATTTATCCATCTCATGCCGTCGTAATGCCGAAATTTGGTGACGTTTTTTTTTTTTTTTTTATCGCGGGGTATCGTTTGGGACCTAAGGGTCCGTCGTTGAGGCTTTGGAGGAGGAAGTCGATCCTGGAGGGGCTGTAGCGACCGAGGAGGCTTCCGTATTCGAGGCGGTGGTGGAGAATGCTTCCGTAGAGGAGGAGAGGCGGCTGATGTGGCCGGCTTGTCCTTTTCGTTGTGGCTCATAGACAGGGTGGCTGATGAGTGGGGTTCAGCACCGGGGTGGTGCGTCGCATCATGGTTCTTGGCCTCCTCATCATCCGAAGTCTGCAAGACACTGTCTTCTTTTTTGTCGTGGAGCAGGAACGGGGTATTACCATAATGGTAATCACCTCTGCTTCCGTTGTTGCTCCTATGTTCCCCATGTTGCTCTCTTTCTTTTCCGTTTAAGAGGATAGAGAGTGCTTAGTTCGGTAGGTGGCGGATAGCCCCCAGTTCGTTGTCTTAGGCCAGTGTCTGTATGATAGACGTTTGTTTTAGGCCAGTGTCTGTATGATAGACGGTTGTCGATGTATTTTGCGTAAGGCGGTTTGTATATATGTGTTTTTGGATTGTGGTTCATTTTGTGATTTTTGGCTTTTTTGTGTTGTGTTTCAGAGGAGCGCTGTCGGCTGTTGATTCTCCTTTTGCTCCGCACTAGTTCCTGCATCGTTAGTGTAGAAAACAGGCAACAGATAGCACGTATACATAAACGCAAACACGTAGAAGCATTTGATTGAAAACACGTAAAGCATTTGATTGAAAATCAAAATTAACCAAGATGACTTGAAGTTAAAATTGAAATTTTGAAATGAATTTTGAAAATTCCGTGACAAATCGTCACGTTCGGAATTCAAAAGGAATTGATTTGAAAATTTGAGCAATTAATTCGTGTCGTGAATTAAATTGCATGAAATTATTGAAATTGACTCGAAAAATTCAAACTCAAACCGTCAGGAAAGAGTTTTTAGAAAAGGATTTTTGCGAGTATATTTGATTTTTGATTTTTGAGGTCAAGACTCGAATTTGTGAGTGCTTGAATTTTGAGGAAAATTGACGTCGTGTTATCAATTTTCGATTTTGATTTTTGCCGGAAAACTGCGAAAAAGCGAAAAAAAAAATCGGAAAAAAAAAATTCGAAGTTTCGACTTTCGGAATTTCGACTGACATGGAAACGATCCATCGCGGATTGGGGCGACTAGCCCTTCCCCCCTTAAAAAAAGAAAGAAAAATCGTATGTTTAAAGCTGCGTCATGGAAACCGTGTCGGATTTCGTAAAACATGAAAACAAGGAAATGTGAGGGTGAGAAAACACAAAAATGTCCTGAATCATCCCGAAGAGGCGCGAGCTTCCTGGCGGGAGGTTTGAGGTGTCAGGAGAAAAACATGTTGAAAGAGACAAGTCAACAAATGGGAATCCTGGGAAGCCTCAAAGAGGCGCGAGCAAACTTTATTGATGGAAGCCGGCTCTCCCCGTTTTCTGAAAAATGCGCTGATCATTTTGTATAAATAGGGATGTTTGCGCTTCATAGTTTCATCATCCGAAACACAAAATCATCTCCACAAAACCTCTTCTTTTTCCACAAAAATATTTCATGGATGCTCTTGAGAACGCATTGCGACAATGGTGCCGGGATTTGTCGCCTCCCGAAAAGTATCAACTCTCTTGCATGGGAGTTGGTCAATTGTTGGTGCTTCGTCAAACTAAGGCGCAACCTTCGTTTCTTGAAGCATGTTCTCGGTTTTGGGATTCGAAACACCATATTTTCGTTTTCCCGAAAGGTGAGCTTTGTCCTCTTGCCGAAGAAGTTGGAGCCATTGGTGGGTGGCCGGGTTGTGCTGCGGTGCTTCCTCCGACTCGGTTGTGCTACAAGGAGAAATTCCGTTCCATGTTGGGCTTGTCAACAAGCCAAATCAACTTTCTTCTTGCTCCACATGGTGTGGACATGTTGGCTTTTATCAACATCTTTTCAAACCGATTAGATGCTAATGTCTCGGAGGTGGCTAGGAGAAGGGCTCTCGCTTTTTGCCTTGTCCATGTGTACCTCTTTGTTGATGTCTTGAAGAAGGAGGGGCCAAGATGTCATGATAGCATGACCCTTATCCATGTGATTGAGCAAATGGAGCATGGTAGAGATCCATCATGGTTGGTGCTTGGAGAGATTATCCAAGCTTTGGACAAGGAAGACTCTTGTGGAGAAGCTCCCTCTTTCGGATCCCTGAGGATCCTTCAAGTGTGGCTATTGGAGAGGCTAAGGCATTTAGAGCCTCCGGCTAATCCTTCTTCTTACTCCTTGTGTCACCTTACTATGAGGAAGAAGCTGTACCCAGTTAGTTTTGCTTCCACCGAGGCCTATTGGGCCGCAAGATTGGCGGAGGAGGGTGGTCCTCATATCCGTTGGGTGGTGCCGTGGTGGCACTTGAGGTCCTTCAAGGGGTTGCCCGCTTTGGATGCTAGTCCTCGTTCTTTGATGGTGGTGGGCTTGAAAATTGTTTCCTTCATTTATCCCGAAAGGCTCATGAGGCAAATGGGGCGTCAACAAAGGGTGCCCGCTCAAGATACTCTTGTCCAAGAGAATGTTTTCCGGAACTCCGAGCTTGTGGAGTTCTTCGAAAGGTGGTGGGTCACTCGGCCATTTTGGGAGGTACCAAACCCCGTTGCCATGACATGGGTGACTCCCGATTATGTCAAATGGTCACGAGCTCCGTCCTTGGAAGAGAGATCCAAATTTCGTAAGGACGAGGTCGTCGATTTGAAGTACCGAGAGGTTGGCAAGGCCAACCGTGCCTTCTTTGAGGAGTACGTTGATGGAGCTACTCCCGATGTGATGAGACCACCGAAGAGAAGGAGTTCCGGTCCCAAGAATATGGTGGGCCGTGCATTAGCTCGTCTTGGGTCGAATATGGGGTCTTGTGCTAGACCGGAGACCATCGCCGTCTTAGATCCGTTGAGGATCCGTTCCGAGGAGGAAGCCCATGCTAGGCGAGCCAACAAGAAGAACAAGGGGAAGATGTACCCCGAGGGAAAAGGCAAGGGTAGAATGGAGGAGTGAAGACCTCCATTACCCTTTTTATTATTATGTTGTATTATTGTTGTGAGTTTTTATTATGTTGTACTAGCTAGTTATAGTGTGTTTTGTGCTAGTTTTATTATGTGAGGTGTTTTAGTTGACACCTTAGCTTTGACAAGTTGTAGACTCGTCGAGCTTTATTTGTTGTTGAAATGTAATTCCTCCCATTATTAATTGAATAAGAGGATTGCTCGTGTCGAAAATTGTGAACACTTGAATCTTCCATCCATTTGGTAAAGGCAATTCAATTTGAATCGTCCTAAACATTTGCACTTGGGAAAGTGGTATTTTGTGAAAAGAGAGAAAGGCTTATTTTTGTATTTTGGTGGGAAAGGGAGTGGTTTTCCCTTTCTTTTTTTTTGGGATTTTTTTTATATGTGGTTCTTTTTTTATTGTGGGAATAGTTGTATCCTTCTTGTGTAAGAAAGGACTGCCTACGTATTCACCCGAAGAGGTGAAATCAAACCATGATCGTAGTTCGAAATGCTCTGTAAATTTGATTTGGGTTTTGTGGTTGTATCCCTCAGGCGTAAGAGGGACTGCCTACGTATCCACCTTAAGAGGTGAAATCAAACCATGCTCGTAGTTCAGCGGTTTTTATTTTAGTGCAAATGGACGTTGCCTTTGACAGATCAAAGGACATTCGAAACGGGTAAGGTGCCGCAGCTTAGACTCGATAAAACATGCAATTTCAAATCAGAATACGTTGAGGAATTTGACTTGAAAAGGGTTGAGGTCGTTGCTAGTTGTAAAACTAGGCTAGGTTGTAGGTTGCTAGGGTTCAAGGGTAGTATTTCTTGAGTTGGTCTAGGTTGGTCGGGTTTGTAAAGTCCTCCCCATCTAGGTAACTCAGTCTCACTGCGCCCCCTGAAAGTATTTTCTTGACCATGTATGGTCCGGCCCATTGGTTTGAATTTTCCCCTGGATCGACGGGTAATGGCGCTCGAACTGACTTGAGGACCAAGTCGCCCTCCTGGATGTTTCTGGGTTTAACCTTCTTGTTGAATGCCCGTTGTATACGTCGTTGGTATAGCTGGACGTTGTGCAAGGCATTGAGTCGCCGTTCGTCTAGAAGAGTGAGTTGTTCGTACCTTCGACGGGTCCATTCCGCCTCAGGGACTTGACTCTCCAGTAGGATGCGTAGACAAGGGACCTCTAACTCTACCGGTTGAACCGCCTCCATACCGTATGCTAGGTAGAAGGGTGTGGCGCCTGTCGGTGTTCGAATGGAGGTTCGGTATCCCCAGAGTGCGAATGGGAGTTTGCTCGGCCAATCGCGGTAGTTGTCTTGCATTTTCTTGATAATGGTGACAAGAGTTTTGTTCGCTGCCTCCACCGCTCCGTTAGTTTGGGGACGGTAGGGGGATGATCGATGCCGTTTGATCTTGTATTTGTGCTGCAAAGCTTGAGTTTCCGCCTGGAAGTGAGAGCCTTGATCGCTGATGATTTCATGGGGTACCCCATACCGGCAGATGATGTTGTTTTGAATGAACTTGGCCACTTGTTTGGCGGTCAAGACTGCATATGACTGTGCTTCTACCCATTTGGTGAAGTAGTCGATGGCGACGAGGACGAAGCAATGCCCCTTGGTGCCTATCGGGTTGACTTTCCCGATGATGTCGATGCCCCAGGTTGAGAAAGGCCAGAGTGATGTCATGGTGTATAAAAGGGATTGTGGTATGTGTTGTATGTTGGCAAAGATTTGGCAATTGTGGCAATGTTTGACGTAGTTACGGCAATCGGCTTTCATGGTGGTCCAGTAGTAACCTAGCCGCATGATTTTTCGTGTAAGCATCATTGCACTCATGAGAGGGCCACATTCTCCGTCGTGAACCTCTCCCATGACTTTTTTGGCTTTGTGATGGTCAATGGAAAGGAGGAGAACTCCTTGGGGTGTTCTTTTGTAGAGTTGATTTTGGTTTATCACGAATTGTGATGCAAGTAAACGGATGGCTCTTTGTCCTCTTTGATCAGAGTTGGGAGGGAATTCGTTTTTGGTTTTGTAATTGAGGATGGCTTGGTACCAAGGTTCATCATGGCTTTCCTCGTCGTCGATAATGGCACAAATGTGAGCTGGCTTGCTCCTTCTCTCGACACATAGGGGCATTGATGTCATGTCGTCAGGTATGTTGACGAGCGCGGCAAGTTTTGCCAAGGCGTCAGCAAATTGATTTTCCTCTCGTGGCAAGTGGAAGTAGTCGACTTGGTCGAAGAACTCGGCCTCTTGATTGATCTTTGCTCGGTATGGAGCTAAGCCGTCAGATCGGATTTTCCATGATCCGGACACCTGATTGATGATGAGCGAGGAATCGCCGTGGACCCTCAATCTCTTGATGCCAAGTGTGATGGCTGCTTGTAGGCCGATGAGGAAGGCTTCATATTCAGCGGCATTGTTGGTGACGGCGAAATCTAGCTTGACCGAGATCGAAACATGTTCTCCCTCTGGTGATATTATAAGGATTCCTACCCCGAAGCCTCTCAGATTAGATGCACCATCGAAGTATAGGTCTCATGCGTCGGAGTCGGCACAAAGGATGTCTTCGTCAGGAAGTGACCATGTGTCGGTCGTTGGGTCCTCGTTGACGGGGTTCTCTGCCAGGAAATCAGCGACTGCTCTTCCCTTGATAACCTTGAGGGGTACAAACTTGAGATCAAACTCGGACAGCATCAGTGTCCACCTAGACAGCCTTCCGTTTAGTACGGGTTTTTTGAAGATGTATTTAACCGGGTCCATCTTGGAGTAGATGTGGACCGTATAGCTGAGCATGTAATGTCGTAGCTTCTTTGTTGACCATACTAGGGCAAGGCATGTCTTTTCTAGTTGGGTATACCTCGTCTCGTACTCAATGAACTTTTTGCTGATGTAGTAGATGGCTCGCTCTTCGTTGCCAACTGTTTGTGCTAGCATTGCTCCCATGGTCATGTTGGTAACAAAGTGCATGGGATGAGGGATCCCGATTGAGGTGGCATGAGGACCGGAGGTTTGGATAGGATTTCCTTTATCCTGTCGAAGGCTTTCTCGACGATCGTCGTCCCAATCGGTGTGATCGGAGGCTCGAAGCTTCTTGAATATTGGTTCACAAATCATAGTGAGCTTGCAATGAACCTACCGATATATTGGACCTCGACCAGAAATCCACGAGTCTCCTTCTCGTTCCTAGGCCGAGGCATTTGTTGAAGGGCTTTGATTTTGGTTGGATCAATCTCAATGCCTCGTTTGCTGACGACATGTCCCAAGAGCTTTCCGGAGGTGACCTCGAATGCACACTTCTGAGGATTTAGTCTCATGTTATATTTCCGCAGACGAGCGAAGAATTTCCGGAGGGCACTGATGTGGCCATCCCGTTCTTTTGATTTGACAATCATGTCATCGACATATACCTCTACCTCCTTGTGCATCATATCATGTAGGAGAGTGGTAGCGGTTCTTTGATAGGTTACTCGGCGTTAATGAGGCCGAAAGGCATGACCGTGTAACAATATGTACCCCACTGCGTAGTGAACGCAGTCTTGTGCATGTCTTCTTCAGCCATTTTAATCTGGTTGTACCCAGCATACCCGTTCATGAAGGATAGGAGAGCATGCTCGGCAGTATTGTCTACCAGAATGTCAACATGTGGCAAAGGGAAGTCGTCCTTTGGACTCGCCTTGTTCAGATCCCTGAAGTCGACGCAAACCCAAATTCTTCCGTCTTTCTTTGGTACCGGCACAATATTGGCCACCCAATCCGAGTATTCAGACACCTTGATGAACCCAGCCTTGAACTGTTTGTCCACTTCTTCCTTGATTTTTAGGGCCCACTCCGGGCGCATCCGGCGTAGCTTCTGTTTCACAGGTTTAGCCCCGGGTTTAATGGGTATCCGGTGCTCCGCAATTTCTCTGTCAATCCTAGGCATGTCTTTGTAAGACCAGGCGAACACGTCTTTGTATTCGTGGAGGAGGTCAATGAACTGTTGTCTTCCGAGGGGTCCAGGGTTGTCCCTATCCTAAGTTCTTGAGGTGTATTGTCGGTTCCTACGTTAATAGGCTCGGTCTCCTCAATGATGGGGGTTATGGTTTCCCGTTTGTTAAGTTCTTTGGCTAAGTGAGGTGGGTAATCACTCAAGTCAAATTCCTCATAGTCATTCAGAATTGCATTGCATTTAAATTGAGACGAGTCATAAGCAAACTTAGCGTTCATTAAGTTGACACGAGCGAAAAGCTCGGAAAGGACAGACATCTCGTGGTCAGTCAGAGGCGACACAACAAAGGAAGTGGCCCCTGGAACAGGCTCCAGGTTGTCACCTTTCATGGGAGTGGGGGTGACCCTAGTAGACTCAGCCTCTGAATCAGCCACGACTTTGTAATAAAATAGTGGGAAGGGGACCTTGACGGGAACATCAGAAGTGTTAGGAGCTACGACAGACTCTGACTCCGACTCGGACCCGGACTCGGATCCTTCCTCACTTCCTCCTTGAACATAGGCCTTCTCCGCTTGTTATCTTGAGAATGCGGCCCTGGCGATCGGTCCACTTGACGGTCTTCCTCCGGCCCTGGGTGGCTTTCTCCGGGTCAGTATCGGAGATCAAGGCAGTTGGATCAAATTGATTGTCTTTCAGGGCGATGTTGATGCTGTCCTCATAGTCGAGGTGTTTGACGTTATCTTCCCCAAATAGGAGCGTGACAGCTTGTCCGTCAAGGCATGGTGACGGCTTAGACTCAGTTGATGCAGCTTCGATGTTGTCGGGGATAAAGTAGCAGTCCTGGAAGACTTCCACTCCCAGGTACCTAGCTTTCACCACAGAGTCATAGATTGGTTCCGGAAAACCATGGTAGAGCTCGGACTCTCCCTCGGGGATAAAGTATCTGTTGAGAGTCAGGTGGTAGGGACGGAGGATAACCCCGTGCTTCTTGCGTTTTCGGACTAGGAGGTTCATCTCCTGGATATCTTCATCAGTAGGCTCGTATTCCAGCCCAAAGGGAATGTTAGGGACCTTAGCCTGTTTCAAGGGAGGCAACGGGCCCTTTAGTGGATTGAGCGGCAGACCCGGGAAATAACCTTGACGCATCATAATACGGTTGGCCGTGAGGTTGGTGAACGGGTCACAATCAGAGGGCGTCAATTGATCAGTTATGGTGTTCACGGCTTGGAAACCCCACATTTCATTGTCATCCTCCTCAATGGCTTGGGAGGCTATCCCCTTTCTCATGACTGCCTTGATTGGGGAAGCGGGAATTGTGATCGTTTTCCCGTTGAAGGGGACCCTGATCTTCTGGTGGAGAGTTGAGGTGACCGCCTTGACGGCGTGAATCCAGGGACGTCCCAGGAGCATGTTCAAAGAAGCGTCGATGTTGACCACTTGAAAACTGGTTTGTCTTTCCAAAGGCTCCGGTTCGCGACTGGTCAAAGTGACTAGCCCAGCGACCTTGCGACGAGTGCCGTCGTGGCGCGTACTCCTTGATTTGTTGGGATCAAATCGATTCCTTGATACCCGACTGTGGGGCGCTTTTAAGAGGAATGACATTCACGGCGGAACCGTCATCCACGAGGACCATGGGTATATTTTTCTGGAGGCATTGTACGGTGATATACAGGGCCAGGTTATGATTCGCTCCGAATGGAGGGATGTCCTCGTCGGAGAAGACGTCGGGTTGTTTAGATCAGGGGCGTCCCTTGTCATGTGCGCCACTACTTCTTCTGGGGAAGAGGTGGAGGGCACGGTAAATTTTCCCAGGGCCTGCAGCAAGGCTTGTCGATGCTCAAAAGACGTTGCGATCAGTTGCCAAATTGAGATTTCGTCTTTTGCTTTCGGAGCCGCTCAGGATTGAGTTCTCGGGGCCTTTGGTTGAGTGTCCACCTGGGGGCGACTTGGTCATTCGTTGTTGGAATGACCGTTGGATTGTTCGGATTTTGATAGGGACGTCTGGACCGGGTGAGATGCCCGATTTCTTTTGCCCGCTTCTCCTTCCCTGGGATGATATAGACATCCTCAACATAATCTCTCCATATGCCGTTAATTTCGGAGTCTCGAGGATACCTTGGAGGGGTATTCCTCGGTGGGTAGTTCTTGTGAGGGATACTTTTGTGAGGGCGATTTTTATGGGGGTAGTTATTTTGAGGGTTGTTATTTTGAGGGTAGTTATTTTGAGGGTGATTTTCGTGAGGTCTATGCCAGAATGGTCGCGGGAGCAATCCGTCCTGGGGTGGGTAGTTTTGAATGTTTGGGGAATTCTCCCTCGAACGCGGTGCTGGGGGATTGAAGATGAGTCGACGGTAGGCGTCGTCGAGTCGGGTGATTCTTTCAGAGAGGCTGGCTATGGCCTCCTCAACTTGTTGAAAAATAGTGAGTATAGTGGCTGCACTAAACACAAACACTCCGTCTGAAGGATCTTTTTCCAAAGTATTCACCTCGTCGTCAACTGGCAGGATGAGGTGAGAGCAGTTTAGGGTCGGCTCATCGTCAGAGATGGCGTGGATTCCCAGGGGATTCGTTTTGTTGTTCGGTTTAGTTGGTGGGGGTAAAGGCAAATCTCCCTTCTCGATCATGTCTTGAATGAGGTGCTTGAGTTTGAAACAAGTTTTGGTATCATGCCCTTTCCCTCGATGATACTGACAGCAAGCATTGGGGTTCCAGAACCGTGACTTCTTGGCATCGGTCGGATCCGGGGTGGGTCCGATCGGTTGTAACTTCCTCTGGTCCATGAGTCTTTTCAGGGTACTTGCATAAGTCGACCCTATGTTGGTAAACACTCTCTGGGGGCGTTCAGTTTTCTTCGTAGATGGTTCAACGAGGTTAACCTCATCAATCTTGTTTGTCTGGCCGTAAGGGCGAGATCCGGTTGAGGTGGATCCCTGATAACCTCTGCCAGTGGTCTTTGCTAAGACACCCTTTCGGAGGTCGTCCTCAATGCGCGTCCCCAGAATTTGCGATCTTGGAAGGTCTTGATATTCGATACCTCGCAGGTTGGCATAAACCGAGCGGAGATTGTTGACAAACTTTTCCACCGAGTTGATTCACTCGCCATCGACCAATTGAGTACTCACCCTCCTCCAACGGGTTAGGAACTCGGTGAACCCTTCCTTGTCGCTCGGGTTAGCACTTCGAGAGTATGGGTATTGGCCTGGATCTCGACATTATCGCATCTTGTTTGGCAAACTCAATTGCAATCTCATCCCAAGTAGTAAGGTTTTTCGGATCAAGGGAGTAGTACTATTGGCGAGGAATCGGCTCCAAAGAGGATGGGAAGATCCGGGTAAAAAGTTCCTGTTTGACCCCTTTAATGGCCATGTAGTCTTTGAAAGCACGGATATGATTGAGTGGGTCCTCCACTCCCTTGAACTTAGGCACATCGGTCGGTGAAGTTGTCGTAATCGGTCCCAACAGTTCGAACCTTCGGTTGTTCTCAAGAAGATGGATATTGTTACCTCGGGCTAGGAGTCGTTCTTCCAAGAGTTTCGCCTCTTCTCGGTTTCAATCGAGAGGTGGGGTATTATGTTCCCGCTTTCCTTGTTCTCCAGGGCATTGATACGGGTCTCGACGCGATCTAGGGTGACCTTAAGAGCGGTAAGCAGGCTGGCTAGCTGATCAGTTGTGACATCTCTGTTGTTATCATTGTTGTTGTTGGACGAAGCTGAAGACACGGGGCCATGGCTCTGAGGCAAAAAAACGGCTCACATTATAACTCAATCCGACACGGTTCCAAGAGTGAACGCAGACAACACAAAGGACGGGACAAAGATCAGACTCAACAAGACGGGCGACCGTGTGTGGTCCCCGGTCGACTCGATTTATGACGTGACGGTGTTTGACCGAACCTTTGACATGAGTCCAACATGACGGCGTGACGCCATTGGACGGGTCTCGTGGTGAGACGACTCATAAGTAAAGACCCATAAGTACGTTTGCTTTGACTCGATAGACACGAGGCGGAATTGGAATGGTGGACTGAAGTTTTCGAAAATAAAAATTTTCAAAAAGATTCATTTGTCGCTTAAATTGACGGCTTCCGAAAATAGAAATCTCCGCAAGTCGATCAGTTGAAAGGGGTCGTCTTAAGTTTATTTGCAAAAGACGGTTTGAGTTTGAGTCGGTTCGGAAAACAGTGCATTGTTTCCCAAGACGCTTTTTGAAATTCAAATTGTATGTTTTGAAAATCGAGTTTGAAATGTTTGAAGAGGTCTCAGGGACGGTTTATGGTCCTCGGGATCTTGAAAGTGTCTCGGGAAAAGAGTGTGTGCTTTTCTTGGGTTTTGAAAGAGCCATTGTCGGCGCGAAATGGGTTAAAATCCGTGTCTAGACGCGGCGATTATAACGGCGTAAAAAGGTTATTTGAAATGGTTATACAAAACCGGTTTAAAAACGTCATTACGACGGCCTAGAAAGGCGTGTTAAAATGGTTATACAAAACCGGGTTTGAAAATCGTCATTACGACGGCCTAGAAAGGCGTGTTGAAATGGTTATACAAAACCAGGTTTGAAAATCGTCATTACGACGGCCTAGAAAGGCGTGCAACGGTCGGCGAAAGACCGAGGTTTGAAATGGCCATTATAACGGCGCAGAAAGGTGTTTTTGAAAGTTTGAAAATGACGCGGAAGGACTTATGATCAAGTAGCACATAAGCACTCACAGTTCATTATATTATGCATAATACTGACACGAGTTTTGGCTTAAAAGGGTGAGTTACACACCAAGCAATCAAACCCCGATTTGCGAGAGGGATACCAATCCAAACAAAATGTGTAAGGAGGGTGCCCTAGCCTCGTGCTCGAAGGTGATGAAAGCTCTTTGACGAAACAAAAATGTGTAACGCCAACGGTATGCTTGACTCAATCGGGATTCAAAACGCGGGGATGAGATAACTCACGCCGACGAAACGAGCCAATTGGTCGAAAAGGGTTAGGTTGTGGGCCCGGATAAGGAACCCGACCGTGACCGTAATATCAATTAATGCATTCCAACCAAGACCTCATTCGAGTCTCACCATCTAGGGATCACAAAGACGTAAGTGTCCTAGTTCTCCTCAGCAGAGTCGCCAATCTGTGGACATGGGCCACAGGCCGGTCTGTGGATTTGGGCCACCAACCGGTCCGTAGTCACGGGCCACCTGCACGCCAAGCCAATCTGTGGACATGCAGCGGTCTAGAAAGCCACGCTCGGTGGCGTTGAAATGCTTTCGACCGGATCATTATAGATCGGTCGGTTTCGTCTCGGTTAGGGTCTCGAAACGATTAGAGATGTTCAGAGTCGCCACCAAGCATTTGTGGGATGCCTGAACCCGTTCGAATTCCACTTTATACCTCGGTCAAACGAAGCACAAAGGAGTGTTTGACATAGGTACTAAAGATAAGGAATCGTCCCTCTTTAGCATCCTATCTCTAGAATGACTCTCGTACGCCCGGATAAGGTCGTCCACTATCCAAAGTTTCTAAGTAAGAGGTGAAGGTACGTATTCGAAGCCCTTTAATCGACACCCAATCCCGCCGCGTTAGCGCCTCTACTGATCGATCTTGGTTGGTTGAATGCAAAAGTTGATAAAACGGTTTAAATGCATGAATGCGCATCCAATAATTTAAACCTAACATGTGAGAGCTTTCTAAGTCGGTTGATTTAATCCAAGTATCGAGTATAAGATGTCGAGTTGGATCAATGGTTGATTTGCATGCAA
Source organism: Silene latifolia (assembly GCF_048544455.1). NCBI lineage: Eukaryota > Viridiplantae > Streptophyta > Magnoliopsida > Caryophyllales > Caryophyllaceae > Silene > Silene latifolia. The sequence continues at coordinate 323,188 of NW_027413156.1, read as the reverse complement.
GATGAAAATTAAACATCCATTTACCGTATTAGGTTTAGGGTGCATAACATGATCCATTTGTCTTAGTAAGGCATTTTGCAAATGTGGTTTTGGATAATCAAATAGTCATCTGATCCGTCCTATATCCGGGCTAACCGGAGTCGGGATCGTCCTAGACTAAAGCTGGAAGGGAACAGGCCCATGATCGACGGCCATATGAAGCGCGAGCACTGCCGCGATCTGGGGCCTCTCTCTGGTTTTGAAAATGAGAAATGGGGAGCCTGTTTAGGCGCGGGTTAGCCCACGGTTTATTTGCCGTGTTCTGACCTTTTAGAAAACGTTATAAAACGTGTTGAAAAATGGGTATTTGGACCCGGTTTGATTTGAAGGGGTCGTTTAGACCGCATTTGTTGATTTGAAGAACTCGACTCGAATAATCATCATTATTTTGATAATATTCGGTGTCGGGTTCGATTTGACAAACTTGACATGAATAGTTTTGAAAATAATTATGGGCTAATTGTTTTAAGTCCATTTGAATGTTATTAGTCGATACTCATCATCGTACCCGGGTTAAAATCCGGCATGGTATGTAGAACCAAAGATGACTTTGTGTTGGTGACTAATATGTTTGTTTGAAAATGTAAAGAAATGAAATGAAAGGCTTTAAAATACCTTCTAAATGTCATTAACCAAATATTATCACCGAAACACGGATTTAACCGTCATGGTATGAGGAACCAAGGGTGAAAAATGTTTTATGGTTAAAACATGTGAAATAAAATAAAAATGGTTCGAAAATACTTGAAATGGAAAAAACCGATTACAAATATGAAAAAATGGATTAAGGGAAATGACGAGAACAAACACGGTTGATCTCTGGTCTGAATACCCCATTTAGGCGCGGGCTAGTTGGCGACCTAAGGGGCTTCTGCCTCAGACCAAAAATCGGTTTTGGCTCGTTTATTCCATGTTTTGGTTCATGTTATGCATGCTTGAAACGAATGAAAACATAATAAAAGAGGATTTTTACACCCTCAAACTTACATGTTTGGTTATGGCGAGTGACCGACGTAAGTGTAATAACTCGTTTGATCGGAAAAAACTCGGTTTAAAACCGACATAAGTGTAATATTCACATGTTACTAGCATAACAAAATTATAACATCTCTTCCATCATACAACATGCTTTAAAAAAAAATATCATATTATCATGCAACAATTATCATCTTTTTCCACCAATTATTCATGCTCTTACTCAAACTTTCAGCTATATAAACTCATACAACACTACCAACAACATATATGTATACATAACTCTATGTATAACTCAAATCAAACAAATTTTCCTCCCGTATCTCTATAATGCCATATCGTAAAACAACTATCATGCTTTAAATCAATAACTTACGAAATCACATCATCACCATCTTTTCTACACATTCCCCATTCTCCACATACATACATCCACTGATTCATGCCACACATCACCATATAGGTACACAATTCACAAGATAAACATATAGCGATCCCGACTCATATCCTATGGTGACCGGTTCAAAATTGTAGGGCGAGTTCGCGACTTTAGGACGTCTCCCAAGTTTTTGCATTAGCTCCTACAACCTTTACCCCTGGTTCATTTTAATTGACTCCCTATATTCATTAAATTCATTGGTTACAGGTTTCGGATCGTCGCTCGATACCATTTGTAACACCCCATACTCCAAGTGCCTTACCAGGACCACTCAGGTATAAGGATACTACCATCTCGGTTACCCGAGGCAATGATAATCATAAGACAATAAGGAAACGTACTTTATTAAATAAGTTTAAGTGATTACATAACAAAACCAATCTGTAAGCAAAATACAACTGTTTCTCAAACTATAAACCAACCGAATGGAATTGTCTTAACAAACACAAAGGAAGACTAAAGACTCGATATGTGATGACTCCATCCCCACTAGATCCCACGCGTATCCAAGATATACCGTCAAGCAAATCGCTCACCACCCCGAATGGATCACCACGCTTTTTAAGACATTTAAACGGTCAAGATTAATCACACAATTTATGTAATCCAACAATACAACAAACAACACAAACAAACGGTCACACACACAATCACACCCACTCCAATCAATCTCCGTCACCGACCGTCCACTAGACCAGCCCCGCCAAAGGGGGGACCGCAGCCGTTCCCACCTAAGCCCCGCTCATCATACCGAGCGATAACCCCGTCCCATTAATGTGCACATCCCCTCCAAAGGCGGGTTCCACGAGGGCGAAACTAGGGCGTGAAGCCACTCCCGCAAGTGACTCCACTCAGCCGAGAACGCATCTCGAGAACCAGAGACAAACAATCACATCCATCAACAACAATCAATCAACAACCGTCACGAAACCAATCAACAAGCACTAATTACAAAGACAATCACCACACATTATGTAACTAATACCGAGTAGGAAACCCTACCTGAACAAAGAACACAATCGACGGTCTCAACAAATTGTATCAAAATTCCTCTTCTACGAATCCTTCTCCTAACATATAATCACATAATTACTAACAATCACAAAACTAACACAAATCCCCAATTCCCAAAATTAGGGTTTAACCAAAACTACCCAAACGCTATAAATATGGTACGTAAGACTTACCATTGACTCAAGGATCACAAGGATGCAAAGAATAAAGAAATCCGACCTCTCTAACCCCGGGATTTGCCAATAATGCGAACAATGCGAAGAACGTAATTGCAATCTCCTTTTTGAGTGTATTAGGTTTATAAAATGTTTAGGAAAGATGACGGAAAGTTATATATACTAATTCGCATTATTAACAAAACCCGACAAAACATTACCCGTAAACCGAGCTACTCGATCGAGTAGCTGAGGTACTCGATCGAGTGCCCCCTTACTCGATCGAGTATCAAGGTTACTCGATCGAGTACCCAACAGGTCAGAAACTATTTTAAAATGCAAAACACCCTTACTAGACAGAGTAAGGCCTACTCGATAGAGTACCCAGAGACTCATAAAACGGTAGTATTACAGTCTTCCCTCCTTAAAAAGAACTTCGTCCCCGAAGTTCAACCCATACATAACAACAAACATACTAACTCGGTCAAGACGCAACAAAGCTACTAAGAACTCAAAACAAAACCCCAACTTATAAAACATGAAACCATGAACTCTTAACACCAACTCCACCAACTATTCCTACCTCCACACATCGCTCACGATGTCGTATCAACTACATCATAAAATCTCCCGACACTAACTCCATACACTAGCAACTACCATCCTCTAACGCTGCTAGCTCCATAATATATGACTCCACTACCAAATCCCATATCAAGACACTCATAGACACCAAACGGAATGTTACATTCTACCACTCTTAAAAGGAACTTCGTCCTCGAAGTTTACTCACACTCATAACCTCATCATCCAACTGTCAACACTAGTGAAATATTCTCACACTCCTAAACATCACACTACTACAAGCTCGACCATGGCCTTTTACAATATCAACCACAAAGTATTCAACTTCCTTCTTTATGCTACACCAACACTCTACTGCGAATATACCACCATATGCACAACCATCAAAATCTCTTTTATCGCATCCTACTCCTCTTAAGATAAATGTTACGTCCTCGTAACTCACTAATACTAAATCCTAGCTATATCGTCTCATTATCCTCTCACCACCGCATGTCAAAGATAGCCGCCTATAATCTGAGCACTCACCATCCCTATATCTATGGCTTTCTTACTTAACAGTTCTCATTCCTCAACTCATTCTGCACTCCATCTAACCAATACCACAAAATCCTGATCATAACAGACACTCTAACTCTTCCACATTACCGCAACACGACACACTTCTCTATATAAACTATATGAAACTCTTATCGCCAAAAGCATAGCTCCTGATCCACACTTGTTACGTACGCTCACACTAGATCCTCAAGTTCCTTTCTTTCATTACCTCAAAACTAATTCATAACTCAACATGACACCATTTCCCAACACCCTACACTCACTGTCTCAACAAAAGATTATGAACCACCTGCATCTTTCAGGTCAATACAACACATGTTCCACCAATCACTTACCATGACTATGTCTAAAGCCTCATCTTAAAACAAGATCAAAAGTATTGAACAACTTCTCGACGATCAGATCACATCAACAGAATATCACTATACCATGACAACAACGAAAATATACAACTCTCTTTCATATCATACTCTACCTTCATTCCCCAAACTGAAACTGGTAAGAAACATCAACAAACAAAACAACAGTCTACATGTTCAGACTGAAACTCACAGGAAACAACAACAAACAAAACAACAACTATGTATAACTGAGATGTACTGTTGAGAACTCGTATCATAATCATCTCGCCAACTCCACCACAAACCGGTGACGGCATCGCAACACCGCCACCCACAAACACACCGCAGTTGCGAAAATACCCGCATCACAACACTAACTACCGTGTCCCATCACCACCCGAGGCACAACAACCACATCGATAGACACCACAACTACATACAATTCCCATAAACACTGACTCAGAATAACTTCTCAGACAAGAAAAACTTACTCAAATCCACTTTACTAAATCACAACGCAACATATTATATGAATAAACGGATAAGCACCTCATGACCATCATCCCTACCATATCACGGAATAAAATATATCATGAATACATACAAGCATAACTAGTCATGCCAAATCAGTCAAATTATTACCTTTTTGGATATCATTCAATTAAATTACCGTGTCCAACATATATTACAGAACATTCAGATAACAGCTTTATAACTATCACACCATACCACTTCCCGTGAGGTCAGAACCTCACACAAACTTTTATACACATCATAGACCCGTAATCATATCCAACCAGTCAATCCTGATAACGTAAGTTACCACTCAACAAAGGTTACCTGTCGCCCGAGTTTAACTCATATGCCCCTCATAACATATTCCCCCATCCGCACAACCATCACATCCTGCCAAGTATAACTATACCATTACTATTCAACTATTAGCATCCGCCTTATCTAACCACATCTTATACCCTCTCACAATCATACACAACAATCAGGTCCCTACCAAATCAACCTCTTTAGAATTTCTACCTTTCTAATATACTATCACTCTTAACCATTAGTCACAAACCATAACACTACCACTGTCCGGACATCAAACCTCTTACACTCATCTCTAAACATCACGGTTTCTTTCCTATCTTTAGTTAACATCCCAAATAACGAACATCGAATCCATCATAAAAATTACCTCAACATTCTTCCCAATACTATCCTTAATTGTGACACCATCTAACTCTCCACCAAAATCTCATATCATGCAGGCATTCTACCAACTTCTTACTCCCTTAATTCCTCAAAACCCATGAATAATCATGTTGTCCCGAGACTCCTATGTAACCGTTAACTAACATCCTCATGATAATATCACGCATCTCGACGATTCCTTATTTCTTTATCACATAACTCCGGTCAACATTTTTCCTAGTTTTACTCCCCTCATTCTTTTCTTTTACTCTCGACAAAATCAATTAACCATAAAACTCCTTATTACTTCTTCTTAACTCTTTAGTGTTCCGGTTGCTTTCTCATTGCTCCAAGACTCACAACCCATTATTTTATATCGATATCATCTCACTCTTTCTTACCATAGATCTTTTCTTATTATGCTATCACTCACACTTGCCACTAATCTATCCATAAAATCAACGTTCACTGTTCAAACAATTGCATCTCCTTCGTACATCTCTAGAAATCAAAATTTATTTCATACCGTTAAATGCCCCAAAAAAAATCACACGTAGTTTCACCTCTTAATAAACCAAATCTTCCAAACTCACTCACTGTCTACAATTCCACCTCGCAACATGTCTCCATAAAGTTCACTATATACCACTATTCTCAACCCCTTTTAAAACGAACTTTCACTACATATATTCTTGACCCACTCGACTCTTAACCATCTCCCTCCATAATTCTTTACACATCTCAAGTTGCCACTATCCACATCCTTACTTTCAATCTTTTTATTCTCACGTTCCTTAGGCTCACATCATCCCTTGCCCATATTCACTTGCTTTTACGTTACTCAACACACAATCATATCACTCATCCCATCTCAGAAAACATGCTCTATGTCTCAATTAAGCCATAACGATCTTCCTTTTCTTTTTCCACTATCTATCGCAACCACATATAACTCATGTCCTCCCACCGAACTCATACTCACCACAGGTGCCACTCCTTACATCATAAGGTTGGGTAACTTACGCATCAGGATCATCATACATATAAAACAATGCATAAAGAAGCAAAATAACACCTTTTAATTAAACATAATATGCAACGAAGTCAAAAGATAAGCATATGACCCAAAACAGGGATCACTAGATCGAGTACAGGCCACTCGATCGAGTAAGGGACTTACTCAATCGAGTAGGTGAAGGTCGGAAGAACGTAAAAAAATCACCAAGTGCTACTCAATCGAGTAATCGAGGTACTCGATAGAGTGCCCCCTACTCGATCGAGTGCCAAGGCTACTCGATCGAGTACCCTACGCAATTCTCAAAGATTGTCCAGTTTTTGTAAAACAGTCATTACTCACTCGTTTCTTGGTCGATTTGGGCGTGTGACCTATCGTTAGAATCGTAAAAGGACAAGCTATCACCTCCAATTGGAATCACATCAAAATCATTTATGCATCTCAAGTTATAACAGTTTAAAGACAACTTTGTCAGTAATCGACGACATAACTATTTGATTTTTACTTCCAAACAACTTAGACAACAACCAAGCAAACAAAACCAATCCAAAACTCATAAAACCAGTATTCCTAGTCATATGTTACTATCTTCGAAAGCCAAGCAACAAATAACTCGATGCACATATATCATTCAACTTACCAATCACATATTACCCACATGTTTTTATTATATAACTTTACGTAAAAAAATTACAATTATATGACATCAAGTATCATATTCACATGTTACTAGCATAACAAAATTATAACATCTCTTCCATCATACAACATGCTTTATAAAAAAATATCATATTATCATGCAACAATTATCATCTTTTTCCACCAATTATTCATGCTCTTACTCAAACTTTCAGCTATATAAACTCATACAACACTACCAACAACATATATGTATACATAACTCTATGTATAACTCAAATCAAACAAATTTTCCTCCCGTATCTCTATAATGCCATATCGTAAAACAACTATCATGCTTTCAATCAATAACTTATGAAATCACATCATCACCATCTTTTCTACACATTCCCCATTCTCCACATACATACATCCACTGATTCATGCCACACATCACCATATAGGTACACAATTCACAAGATAAACATATAACGATCCCGACTCATATCCTATGGTGACCGGTTCAAAATTGTAGGGCGAGTTCGCGACTTTGGGACGTCTCCCAAGTCTTTGCATTAGCTCCTACAACCTTTACCCCGGGTTCATTTTAATTGACTCCCTATATTCATTAAATTCATTGGTTACAGGTTTCAGGATCGTTGCTCTAATACCATTTGTAACACCCCCATACTCCAAGTGCCTTACCAGGACCACTCAGGTATAAGGATACTACCATCTCGGTTACCCGAGGCAATGATAATCATAAGACAATAAGGAAACGTACTTTATTAAATAAGTTTAAGTGATTACATAACAAAACCAACTGTAAGCAAAATACAACTGTTCTCAAACTATAAACCAACTGAATGGAACTGTCTTAACAAACATAGCGGAAGACTAAAGACTCTGATATGTGATGACTCCATCCCTAGCTAGATCCCACGCGTATCCAAGATATACCTGTCAAGCAACTGCTCACCACCCCGAATGGATCACCACGCTTTTAAAACATTTAAACGGGTCGATTAATCACACAATTTATATAATCCAACAATACAACAAACAACACAAACCAAACGGTCACACACACAAATCACACCCACTCCAATCAATCTCCGTCACCGATCGTCCACCGGACCCCGCCAGCCACAAAGGGGACCGCAGCCGTTCCCACCTAAGCCCCGCTCATCATACCGAGCGATAACCCCGTCCCATTAATGTGCACATCCCCCCCGTGGCGGGTTCCACGGAGGGCGAAACTAGGGCGTGAAGCCACTCCCGCAAGTGACTCCACTCAGCCGAGAACGCATCTCGAGAACCAGAGACAAACAATCACATCCATCAACAACAATCAATCAACAACCGTCACAAAACCAATCAACAAGCACTAATTACAAAGACAATCACCACACATTATGTAACTAATAATCGAGTAGGGAAACCCTACATGGAATGCAAAGAACAAAATCGATTTGGTCTCAACAAATTTGATCAAAATTCCTCTTCTACGAATCCTTCTCCTAACATATAATCACATAATTACTAACAATCACAAAACTAACACAAATCCCCAATTCCCAAAATTAGGGTTTAACCAAAACTACCCAAACGCTATAAAGATGGTACGTAAGACTTACCCTTGACTCAAGGATCACAAGGATGCAAAGAATAAAGAAATCCGACCTCTCTAACCCCGAGATTTGCCAATAATGCGAAGAACGTAATTGCAATCTCCTTTTTGAGTGTATTAGGTTTATAAAATGTTTAGGAAAGATGACGGAAAGTTATATATACTAATTCGCATTATTAACAAAACCCGACAAAACATTACCCGTAAACCGAGCTACTCGATCGAGTAGCTGAGGTACTCGATCGAGTGCCCCCTTACTCGATCGAGTATCAAGGTTGCTCGATCGAGTACCCAACAGGTCAGAAACTATTTTAAAATGCAAAACACCCTTACTCGACAGAGTAAGGCCTACTCGATAGAGTACCCAGAGACTCATAAAACCGTAGTATTACAGAACATCTCTGTATCGTTTCGAGACCTTTACCGAGACGAAACCGACCGATCTAAAAGGATCCGGTCGAAAGCATTTTTACGCCGCCGAGCGTGGCTTTCAATAGACCGCTGCATGTCCACATATTGTCTTGGCGTGCAGGTGGTCCGTGACTACAGATCGGTAGGTGGCCGCGCCCACAGACCGATATGTGGCCAATGTCCACACATGTTTTTTATTTTGATCTCTTAAAGTGAGAATGTTTCATGTATATCTACGTGATTTTATCTATTATACTTATTTCATTTAATTTTTTTTCATTTGATTAAACGGTTAAAAGAAATGAGTGAAAAATATTTTCGTTATTAAATATAATTAATTATCTCTAAACTTACAACTATGGTTAATACTACCTATATTTCGATAATAATCATCATTTTAATAAAGTTGTAACTAAGAATGTATCATATAAATGTCGAGCAAAAACAATATCACTCCGAATAATAAATAGATGATTCAACAGGAAAAAAAATTAAATAATCATTAAAGAAAAGGTATACAAGTCCGGTGATTTTTCACGGGAAATTAAACTAGTTATAATTAGAATCGACGCTAAGTTACTACAGTCCGTCTTGCTTAAGATCGCCTTATTTCAGACCGTAATAAGACCTCTTACAAGTGAGAAGCACATGGGTGGTGGGACACCATCATGTGCTTTCCCACTCACACTCTAAATGGGTTATTTGTGAGAGGAAATAATATCCGTCTAACCATTTCAGACGGATATGACGGTTTGAAATAAGAATTTGTGAAGTTACTAAGTTCTATAACCAACCATACACCGTTTTTTCACCTTTGTCAAAAAAAACACACCGTTTTTTCGTACTCCGATATAGTCCAATTTAGTAGCCAAAATTAAAAATACCTTATCCACCATCATTTTGAATAGGAGGACCCAAAAACCAAATCCTCCTCATCTCCACCAAAATCCCATCACTTGTACAACAAAGACCACCCAATTACTCCCACCTCTCTCTTCAATGGCGACTTCGGCCGCAATAAGCAGCCTAACAACCACATTCACATCTCTGTCATTCTCATCCGCCGTCTCCTCCAAACCCAATTCCACATCCCTTTCCCTTTCTAAGCCTAAGCATAAGCCCCTCTCCTTATCCATCTCAGCCGTAGCCGCACCTGCTATCGCCGATGAGACCGCAGACCTGGAGAAGTTGGTCAAGTCTAGGCTTCCTGGAGGGTTTGCTGCCCAGACTATTATAGGCACTGGTCGGAGGAAATGTGCTATTGCTAGGGTTGTTCTTCAGGAGGGTTCTGGCAAATTTATCATTAATTATCGTGATGCTAAGGTTTGTCTTTTTTTTTTTTTTTTTTTTTTCTGGACTCTTTTGCTGTTTTCGGGTCAGACGGTAATTAAAACCGTGAATTGTAATCCCTCGGTCCCAATCATTTGTTTACCTCCGTCCCAGTCAATTGTTTACCTTTTTTATGACCAATGGTATTTAAAAGATTGGGTACTAGAAACCATATAATAACAGAGATGGAGTGGACTTGTAATAAGTCGTAACTGTGCACTGTCAATGTGTTAATTTCTTTGGTTTGATAGAATTATACGATGTTAGATCAGACGGTGAAATGTTGATAAAACTTGTGTGAGACGGTCTAGCCGTTGAACTTGACATGATGATTTCTAGACGGGTTTTGAGCGAGTTGATGGCATTGATAGTCAAAGTGAAGCTCTCAAGCAATGTTATGCACATACATGATACACCCCCAAGATACAACAAAGAAAATCTAACAAAGTATTCAGAGTCTACCAGATTGTCATAACTATGTTATCCTTTATTTTGGAGTCAAGACCATAAACACGCTTGACAAGTAAAATTGTGATTTCGAAACTTTCTTTTGTAAGCTGCATTTCTGATTTTGAAATAAGAAAATTTCAATTTCATTTCTTCACTTTTGTAAATGGTGGCTTCAGATCCTCCTAGAGTCAAACACTTACAACCAACTATGAATTCAATTAGCAACCACCCAAGCATTCTCTTTTCGTTGCGTTCTGGGGATAGAAAGAACATACACAATGTTGGGTACCTGAGGTTACAGTTCATGAAGAACATAAGGAGATAGAGCGGTTAGAAAGAAATACTCGAACAAATTTCTACATGTATTACTCTTAATAGGTATCCTGTATCCATCCATGTTTGTACTACAACAGTATCTAGTGACTATAATATTACGCAGTAACATACCTAACGCCATATTGTAAGACACATTTTATTTTTACCTTTTGAACTGAGTTTCAGAGGTGGAGCAGTTCTTAGTATTCAGCTAATACCTTTCTCTTGTATCTGTATGTGCAGGAATATCTTCAGGGAAACCCTTTGTGGCTCCAATATGTGAAAACCCCATTAGCAACCTTGGGGTATGAGGCCAACTATGATGTCTTTGTGAAAGCTCATGGCGGTGGGCTTTCTGGTCAAGCCCAAGCAATTTCTCTAGGTATTGCTAGGGCATTGCTTAAGGTCAGTGAGAGCCATAGAACCCCTCTCAGACAGGAAGGCCTGTTGACTAGAGACGCTAGAGTAGTGGAAAGGAAAAAAGTTGGTCTCAAGAAAGCTCGTAAAGCTCCTCAGTTTTCAAAGCGTTGAGGTTAGAATTTTATTGCTCAATTTATTTCAGATAGTGACTGATCCCTCTTTCCCATGGTCTTATCACTGGAGGTTTTTCTTTCGCGTTTAAGTGATGCCATTTAATTTTAACAAATCGACCGAGAGAATAATGTCAACAAACTAGCAGAGTTGTACTAAAAGGGGAAACCAATGCTAAGTGCCGTCTCTGATCCGAATGTTCCAGAGAGCATATATTCAACTTTAACATTTCCATTTTCTCGATGAATCCAAAGACACTATTCTTTGGATGTAAATATAATGGAATAAAGCAAAATGACTAGCTAAAGTGTTTGCTTCTTGTATTCTGTTGCTCAATCCAAGTCTTGATGCTATTTTTATTATGAGTCATTGAGAAAATGTATCTCTATGTTTTCACCGCTGAGATGAGAAAGCATACATCCAATTCTACTTAACTTATCATATGCGGTAGCTTTTGAGACAGGCAGACCGCTAGGTGACGTTGCTGTCGTGTTTGTTAATACGGAGTATTAAACTATATTTTTATTTTTTTAAAAAACTATTATTTGACCAATTTTCGGCAGTTTGAATGCATATAACATTCTGCAAATGTGAGTAATCAGTTTCTTCCCAGCGGCCTAGCATTCAGATATTGGGCATATTTCCTTTCTCAGCCTGGTTATTTTACCTTAGGTGAAAATGAGATCCTATTTCTTGATATTGTACAAAAACAATTCAAGCACCTATGTGGAATATCACGCTTTTTTTGGCTAACACAGAGCGTGGCTGCCATTTTACAAACGACATGGAAACACCAACATCAATAACTTTACCCCATCGATGCAACCTTATCCAAGTATTGAGAACATAAAGATGCCTTTTTTAAATTATCCGTGTTGAACATTGTGTAAGGAATTATGTCTGTTGTGGCTTCACAGAATACAAACCACAGGGAAGCAAACTGAAAATCTATTGAATTTTTATTATGGTTGCAAAGTGAACGTCAGCTACAGATAAGTAAGGAAGATTAGAACTTCAAACAAATTATACAATGTCATGAACCTTGCGATTTTCTCACCATGTTTTGTGATTAGAGTAGCTCATTGTGAAGATGACTGACATGAGGATTTATGAAATGTTCGACACAGTTATCAGTCTTTGGGTTCCACTCTGCTGCTGCTCTTAGGGTTCCATTCTGCTGCTGTTCTGGAGTTGATGGTTATCAGTTTTATGCGGTTAATATCGTAGGGAGTGAATACACAAATTTGTATGTTCTGTATGTTTAGGGCTTCTCTCAATGACTTGTAACATTTACGGGTGCTTGAATGCCCTTGATCATGTTGGTTGAGTTGTCAAGAATCGATGAAGCTTATGAGATACTTGTAATTGTTAACAAATAGGCAGGGGTTTTGACCACCTACTCATCCATTATTACATTCCTTTCCAGAGAACAAACCCTAACCATCTGACTAATCTTCCGCGAAGATCTTCATTCCACATTCTTTTAGTACACTTGATCACGAATTCGAAACCTTGATAGCAAATCGTCATACTTGCTTCCTCATAACCTTGTTTTATTTTATATATAAAAACTTGCACAAACTTTAACGTGCAAATGAGAATTACAAATTGAATTTAAGTTGGCATCATCAAAACTTTATAATCGTATTAGGATGAGGTCCAAGAGGTGATGCATTTTTATCAAGTTTATACGGAAGACTTTACTTTTGAAGAATCGATAAATAATGCGACATTAAAGGGATATCGAGTTTGAGGTGGCAATCTGGTCGGTCGAATCCGCTTTTTGTCAAGTTTATACGGAAGACTATAAAATTTCGGAAATAGTTAAACTAAAGACCTGATAATTAAAATATAGGAAAGCTGGTAACCAGCTAACTTTTCTCGCGGAAGTTCATTTCAATTGCTCAATTCATTTTTGCGGAGTATTTGTATTCTATACTTTTTTATTAAAAAAAAAAATGTTAAAAGAAGTCAGGTCCGTCTAACTTTACAATACCTCATAGTAGGGAAGATGGTTAAAGGGGCGAGACATCGCAGACGGGATTCAACCATGGTATACAACTACAAGAGAGAGTGGTAGCATTCTGCTAGACTGCTACTCACTCCACATCATTTGTTCCCTTATCAGTGGTTCTGCTGTACTACTAATTCAGTGGATTTGGTCTTTTCTTCGTCTGTGAATGGATTAGGTAACATGTTGAACATAAACAATAATCAAGAGATGCAAATGTGGTTTAGTTGGCCAAATGGTGAGGAGCAGGTACTTCAAAAAAGAAGTACCTTAGATGGGCTTTAAATAGTGTAGACATGAGTTTTCTAGATAAAAGTCAGTCTAATGGCATAATGATATCTAGGATCATTTTCTGTACTGCTGTTTCTCTCACCATCTTGGCAGTTCTACTGTTATCCGTCTTATCCCCGGTTCCTTACAAAAACAATGACAATGAGCAAGACAAGCCTTTGATTACATTTTCCCTCTTCATTCAGCAACCTAGAACCCCAAGCCCGGACATCCAACGGGTTGAAGACTCTTCCTCAGGAGTGTTTACCTTCCATCGGATACTTACAGAGGGTCCTCATAGCACATCCAAGATTGTGGGAAAAGCTCAGGGCTTCATTATTCCTGTGGACCATTTTGCTTACTCTGCATTTAATATTATTTATTTGACATTCCACACACCTGATTATTCAGGGAGCTTGAGCATTCGAGCCAAACAATTGGAGCACAAGAAGAGAGAAGAGCTTGTCGTGCTTGGTGGTACTGGCTCGTTTGCTTTTGCACGCGGAGTTGCTGTTTTTGAAGAAACAATTGCATCGTTTTATCAGGTGAACCTTCAGCTCACTTTCCCAAATCAAGTACAATCTATAAGAGTATGAAGCTTTTATAGATTAAGTAGGATAGCATCAATTTTGTTTTCCGGAATTATTGTATTTGCGCTTGTAGAGATGCAGATAAACAGTGTTATGAAAATAAAAACAATTGAATAAAATTTTGGCATGTATTCGAGTGAGAATACTTTTGCTGCTGATTAGATTTTGCATTGGGAGCGGTCATCCCTCCAAATTTGTGTTAATACTGCCTACATGTTATTTTGTGGTTATCGACAACGAGAAGTAGTTGCTGTTGGCACAAAAGTTTTGGAGAAAAACAGGATACATCTTCTCAACTGGGAGAACCCAGGATCCCCTATCAAATATCAAGAATTGAGCCACGCAGATAGTCATAGACCAATATCAAACAGGAATAATCGGCTGATGAGGTGTAGTCGATCAGCTCATACCTCAACTGATTATCGAGGATTGTGCAATACTTGTAAGCACTCGAGCTGGTTATGGTTTTAGGTTCTCGACTAATCTCCATATTGAATTGACAAGAAGAGCATGATCTGTCTTTGGTTGACACATCTTATCCCAAACTCATCCACTGCATTTAACGTCGAGAGCTTTTTGAACCCCAACAAATTTGAGCTACAACACGCTGTAGGCCATGAATTGTAAGTTCACAAGTAGGATGAAAGTATGAAACTCATTGCACAAAGGGTGGGGCTGCTTGAGTAACAGTTTTGATCAGGATCTCCAATTTTGGACAATATATATATATATATATATATATATATATATATATATATATATATAGGGGCGAGATCCCGTACGAACTAGAGTTCAGTACGAACTGTACGAACTCATTTCAGAGACCACCTTAAGCTGTTAAAAAAACAAATCCCACCCGTACCTTATCTTTCATATATCCTTACTCAGTACCCATCTTCCCAACTCCCTTCTCCGTTGTTCTTATCCTCTGCCATCACCACCACCACCACCACCACTCGCTGGAGCTTCCGACCATAATGTAAACAGCCGACAACAAAAACGTCGACGAAGACCATTATCCAGCTCGAAATTTCCCGCAAACCTCGCTGAATCAATTAAAATTTTGAAATCTTACTTCGTGTATTTTGTAGATCTAACATTCAATCGAGTTCAATGAAGAAGAAATAAGTAATTGGCTTAGGGTTACATTGTGTGGCAGTCACAGGTGGGTTGCGTAGGTCACCGTGGTGATGGGCTATCGATGATGACGGGATTCTAATGGGAGAGAGGTCGCCGATGGGAGAAAGTTCACCGATAAGCGTCGGTGATGTAGCGATGACGTCGTTGAGGGGTCAGTGTTGACACTAGGGCTGATGGTTCATGGGTGAGGTTAGCAGACGGTGTTATGTCGTGGGTCAGGTGTTAGTCGAGGATACGGTTGGTCAGTGGTGGTGGTGGTGGTCGTGAGTGGTGTTTGCATAATATATGACCGTAGATACACAAGCTAGTACTACAAGATACACAAATCGACTTGTCTATCTAAAGCTGCCACTGCCATAGATCGGTCGCTATTCCCAAATTTAGTTCATTGTTCTGATTCACTGTTGGCTCGGTTTTTTCTTTTTTTTTCCGGTCTTCTGAGCGACTTGTTGAGACGATGAGTGATTTGAAGCCTGGTAAACATCTTGGTTCAAGGTTGTGTAGCCTGTGTTATAATTTAATGTAGAAAATAGAAATGGAAATCAAAATCTCAAGTGTCATGCAATTTGCCTTGTTTGACGTTTTTCACTTCATTGCAGCTGAAAGGTCATATGCTCGAACAATTACTATAAGTAATGAGTATTAATATTCTAATCCTCACCTGGTTCTCTTTGTTTTGAACAAGCATCTAAGAGTGTTCCATGTCTGGAATTGTTCTCAGTTGCTGTTTGAAGGTCTTTTGCTCATTCTGTGATTTTGAGGGGTCTGACTTAAGGCTCTCTCTAGAAGTCATATGGTCCGACACTAAATAGAATCAAGGCCCTTTATTTGCATACTAGTTGTACATTTCAGGTGTGTATAATAATGCTGTGTATCACTTAACACCATCTTATAGCTTTTGAATATTCAGTTTCAAACTTGTATGATACTGCAAATACGGTAGTGTGATGCTCTGGATAAAGCATAAACTTTGTTTTCTCTTGATAAATAATGGTGTTGACTAAATTTTGTGTTTTTTTCAGCAAAACTCAAATTCGATGACATTGATTTTGTGTTTAATAATATTGTTTGATGACACATGTGTGCTCTAGTTAAATAAATCATTACAGTGCATGCGTGCAAGATGAACATCTTATCAAGCTATGTACACTATTTGAAAGTATTTGTATCTAGCAAGTTAAAGGGGTGTATCTAGCTAGCTAAAGGTATGTATCTAATAGTTTAAAGGAGTGTATCTAGATAGCTAAAGATATTCTAGTAACTTAAAGAAGTGTATTTAACTAGTTAAAGTTATGTATCTAGTAGTTTAAAAGAGTGTATCTAGCTATCTAAAGATATGTATCTAGTAAGTTAAAGAAATGCATCTAACTAGCTACAGAAGTGTATCTAGCTAGCTAGAGGTATGTATCTAGCAACTTATAAGAGTGTATCTAGCAAGCTAAAAATATGTATCTACAAATTTAAATGAGTGTATCTAACAAGCTAGACGTAAGTATCTAGCAACTTATAGGAGTGCATCTAGCTAACCAAAAATATGTATCTAGAAACTTAAATGAGTGTATCTACCAACTTAAACCAGTGTATCTAGCAGACTAGCATTGTATAGGTTTTTTTCCAGCAACTTAAAATGAGATCAAACGCGGGGCCGGGTATCCTGACTACTTGGAATATTTTAAGATAATTCATAGCTGTGTAATGTTCTAACTCTGACGGTCTGTTTGGCATATAGATGAGGTTACTTTAGATCGGATTATTCTCGAGTACAGTTTAATCGGGTTACTTGGCTACTGTCTTATGGGTTAGTTTGGCTATTTTCAAATCAAGGCATTCTAATGGTTATGGCTCATACTACTAAAGGTTTGTATTTTACTAATTATTTGTCCAAAATCAGAGAAAATTATGCTATCTTAGATCAGATGATTTTCGGGTTGGCACTCTTGTTAATTTGGGGCCGTAATTTTCAAGAAGCCTGACGGGTCATGTCTATCAGCATATGTTAATTTTCAATAGTGCATCATCTGTACCCGGTACTCGCTATATTAGTAGGCCAAGTTTCATGGATTGCGCCGCGACACGACTGCAGGAAATTTGTTCATTGTACAGCCACCGTTATGGTGTTATGTGGAAATATTGTTGGATAGTTATCAAGACAGGATTTTTATTGGTACATCAACTGATACAGGAAATTTGTTCATGTATCCAGTGAATATATCAATCGTTACATCAATTGCTTAATCTTGAAAATCAAATCACCATGGCCTAATATGATTTTTGTTGCACCAATTTTCATTGTTATGGGTTGATAGCGATGAACAGACAGATAAACTATATGTGGTTCGACAGTACGCTTCAAGCGTGTGCAGCACGTGTCAAAAAACATGCCAAGACTGACCTTGATGGTTAAATTGCGCAGACGATGCATATACGATTTATACTAACGCGGATGAAATAACTAGTCAAACTAAAATAGATGCTCCTTTACGATCAGCTCGACTCCAATGCATGGAATCGTTACAACGGTCTATATTACCCCGACTTCATGGAAAACAAATATTGGTTAACCAGTGGACAAATGATCAATATATTAGTAAAAAAATAAGACCATGACAAAGATAAGAGAGATTACAAACGTATGAAATCAAATAAAATTCATAAAGTATCTTACAAAGTGAACATTCAAGGCATATAACACACATTTTTGAAAGAGCTCTACATTTGTACATATGCTATTGCAGGGGACCAAGATTTCATGACAATTACGCAATTGCAGGGGACCAAAATATGCGCTATACATTGACAGTTTGACACTCATCCTCCGTCAGCGCCTGAATCCGCTTCCACCACTTTAAACCACGACGATGGTGTTTAGAAACATCAGACATACCCCATAGTTTCTCCGGCAACACACCTAAATCCCGTTTCAATTCCATTCGCTCCTCTACCCCTTCCCAATACACGACAACGCCTCCACGCGCGCCACCCTCTTCAGCCAAACTCAAGTGATCCACCACACACCACCTCTTCAGCCAAACTCAAGTGATCCACCGCACACCACCCTCCCTTCCCGACCTAAGAAACGGAGGACAATTCCAACCATACGCAAGATCCACGTGAACAAACCGAGGAGAAGTCACATACACAAATTAGTAGTGTCAAATACACAAATTAGTACACCCAGATACACAAGTCGATTTGTGTATCTATATCACTATACTCAGTGAACCTGGGATAGTATTGTGTGTATCTACAAGCAGCGGTGACTAAATCTGCGGGGACAGAAAGAGGGATGAAGATGGGATGGAAAGAAGTACCATCGACGAATGAGATCCGATGGATGGAGGAGCAATGGTAGTGTGCTGGCGAGGTTGACGCTGGAGCTCTTGTGATGATATGGCGGTGGTAGTCTGATGAATAAGGATGAAGGAGTTATGAGGGTTAGTGTATGTGTTTGGAGAAATATGAAATGCAGGAGTAAAAGTCATCTAATAGCAGCCTTTCAATTGTTTGATCTAAGGGCTGAGAAGGAGTTCGTACGATATTCCAAACCATGTGAAGAAGTGACTATGTGAGAAAGGTATAAAGTTTGTAGTGTTGTACCGCATCAGTTTGGTCAGGGAGGGAAGGCGGTCCTCCCTAGGGTGGTCTCAAAATGAACTCCACCAAGTCAAGTATGGCAGCATTCCAAAAGGAGTTAGTAGTGCGGATTTTTGCTTCTTTCAGTTTAAGATCGTCGTTTCGAAGGTTTTCTCTGACAAAATCTAGAAGTATTGCCATCTGCACAAAATTCAAACCAGTAAAGTGAAATGTAGAGTCGATCGCTCATGTGTATACCTGAAATAAAGTGAAACTAACCATGGAGGCTGAGCTGCTATTTCTAACTAAGAACTGCATCATGTCAAGTCTCGGGGAAGCGGGGATATTAGCTAGCACCTGTCATGTGTGGAAGACAAGAATTATGTTTTCTATACAGAACAGTTGAACATACAAAATACTACAGGAAACTAAAAACACATGGTATCACTACCGGATACACATGTATCTAGTAGATTAATGAAGTGTATCTAAGGTCATTATTTGTGTATCCACCCCTAACCCTAAATAATGTTGCCCCCACCGCTGCCAAAACCACCACCACTGACTTAGACCACCACGAATCCACCGTCTCCTCATCGTCGCACCAACTACTCATATACACAAATTTCCGGCGACGCAGCACACTAGCGCCACACATACCAGCTCCAATGTTGTTCTATCTCCACCATAGCCCAAAACTCCGGCAAACATCAAATCGGACCACCAAGGCACCATGGCTCAGTCAAGCACCTGCACAACCACCTTAAATCTCATTTTAAATCTCGTTTTCTTCAAAAACTAAGCGATTCAAACCATAGATCTACGAAAACGAAGATGAATTTCAGAAAATTAATCGCATTAGTGAATTTTTTAGAGGATTTCGAATCTAATAGGGTGGTTTTTAGTTGACCTGAATAATGAGAAAGCGGATGATGACGAGGTTTGTGGCCGAAATAAGTCGCCGGAGAAGAGAAGAGGTGGATGGAACGTTGCTGTCGAGTGATTCACGAATATGAGTGGGTAGAGGAAAAGTAAGGCGAGTCGGATGGCTAGTGACGGAGCTGCATCTTGGTGAACGGCGTCGGAGCTGTGTAAAGGTCGCCGACGGCAGAAGATGTTGGTTGGGGGAGATGGATGGATAGTAGGAATTGGGAAGGTGAATGTACGTATGAGTTGAAGAAAGTGATAAGGAGTGATTTGTGGTTTATTATGAGCCACTGATCTGTTTGATCTGAGAGTTCAGATTGAGTTCGTACAGTTCGTACCGTAAATTAGTTCGCACGAGATCCTGATTCTATATATATATATATATATATATATACATATATATATATATATACATACATATATATACATACGGTATTGCTTTTTCACATACGTCTTTTACTCTTTCACATACGTAGTTTACAATATTACCCTTCTCATTTCTTAATTCCTTTACCCAATCAATTTTTTTCTCCCTTCCATAATCCCCTCCACCATTAAATCACCACCACCCATCTCCATTAACCATCACCTCGCCAGAAATCCGTCACTCCGGCCGACCTCACGTCTGCCGAGCCTACGCTTGTGATTTCAGACAATTATAAAAGCCAGACAGAAGAAAGCACCACCAACAAGTACATGAGACAGTCATAGCCGTTATGACCAATTTGATTCCATAAAAACTAACTAATATGTCAATGCATGCATGTCATTTGTCCTTTTGAATGAATTACTGTACATCTCAATTGTTGTTTGACATAGAAGCGTACAAACATCAACAAGACTATGTAGCTGATTGCCTTCCGCCATACATAATTGAATAACTTGTAGTGTGATTAATTGATTATAAACCCTAATTTTAGACAAAATAATTAATAAACAATAAAAAAGTTTTTAATAATTGCTAAATAAATTAGTATTACTTCACTAATTGAAAATTTTGAAGAATTGTAATCTATTGTTCAAGTTTTAGAAGAATTAGGTTTTCATTTTAGGGAAAATGATATATAAAAAACCTAATTTGTTTAGATTTAGGAAAAGGGTAGAGTATGAAAACTTTATGAAAAAAAGTATGTGAAAGAGTAAAGTCCGTATGTGAAAGAGCAACACCCTATACATATATATACATATATATACATATATATACATATATATATATACATATATATACATATATATATATATATATAGAGTGAGCATCCGGTGAGTCCAGCTTCTTAGATGAGTCCGTCCCGTGAATAAGGACCATTAGATCAACAAGATCCAAGGGCTCTCGTTCAGCCACGTCGCCCCAAATATTAAGCGCGTTTAATAAAAGCTACAAACTGATTATTATGTGTCATTATAATCAGATCTTTTTCTCTCTCTACAAACCCCTCATCTCTCTCTAGTCAGTTAAAACATTAATTCTTCAACAAGAAAAAAAACAACGCGCATCAATTATTTTGACAGTAGATATTCAAAGTTTCTTCAATCGCCATTCTTTTCAAAAAAAATCTTCCCTAATCTAGTTAATTTTCTCTAAAATCGAGCATAGATCTACAAAAAATTAATCAAGATCTTCAAAAACATTCAGAAAACAACCGTTTCTCATCTAATGAAGAGGTACAGATCGCTCTCTAATTCGTTATTTCTTATAAAAAATTGTCGCGATTTATATGTTGGTGCATGTTGTTGTTGTCGTTGTTGTTGTTGTTGATGATGATTATATTAATTGATTTAGGGCTAATGTTTTGTTCGAACTGAGTAATTGATTTTTGGCAAAATATTAGGTTTAGTTTGCATCCTGGTGTTGTTGATCTTGAATTATATAACTAAATTGTCAATTAATTGTATGTTTTCCTTTTCGATTTCAGAAATTGAGAAATTAATTCTCGTTTTTGTTTTCGTAGCTATTAAATTTTGTGTTATTTCATATATATTCTACTTTTCGCCTAAAAATTAGGGTTAATAATTTGTAGAAACTGAGTAATTAATGTTCGTTGTTGTCTTGCATAGTATTGATTCTATGTATTCATAGTGTTTGTTAAAAAGTTAGAGTCGTGACAGTGTGAAATTCATAATTGGATTTGTTTTCATGAAAATTGGGGAAAAATTGTGACGATTAAATTAACTTTCGTAAAATACTCGACATCTTTTACTGTGACATTGTTACTGTAACATTGTTATTGTAACACTGTAAAACTATTACTGTAACATTGTTACTGTTACATTAATATTGCATGCTATAATGTAGTTATTATTGAGGAATCGTCGATTCTTGTTGAATCAACTTGAAATATTATTACAACATTTTATATTTGATATTGTGTGATTTAACCCAATTAATTAAATTTGTTCGTATAACATTGTTATTAACTCACAAGAGATGTTGATCATTAATCATGGACCATCAGTTTTCACATATATTTTAATTATTAATGTTACAATGTTTTGTTTTGAATATCAGGAAATTTGAAGAAGGTTTGAGAAATGAATCAACATAAAACAAGTTGCGTAACGAGACGTTGTATACAAAGAAGAGAAAGACACCGACAAGTCACTCATGAATATAGGAGTGAAAAAAGCAACGTTATTGAAGTTGAAAAGCTAGTAGAGACTTTAAACATTACATGTGATTATGATGTATATTTGCTGTAAACTTTTCACATTATTGTAATGTGATATTGCAAAACATTTTTGCATATCATGGTCAGCTGAACTGGTGTGTATTCACTTGTGTTTTGTTGTGGAAATAATTTAAGTTTGAACTTTAAACATTGTTTTCGTGTTACATTGACAAATCAATGTTGTTATAGTAAACATAATTACTGTATCATTGTTACTTTAATGAGCAAATGATGTTACAATAACACTGTTACTTTAAATATGTTTAAAATTAATCTTTATCATTGCATTTCAGAACTACATTATACACCGTCTTATATAATTATCGAAATAAATAATTTTTATTGTAGCATTAATGAATCAATGTTTTTACAAAGAACACCATTATTCGATAATATTGATCCACCTTTGATGAATTAAATAATGAAACAAAGATGTTATAGTAACACTGTACTACTCTGATAAATGATTGATGTTACTGGAACACTATTACTGTAACGTGGCAAAATAAAGATTGATTGTATTAGAAATAGGAAGAACGCACGAAATTCTCTAATAAACTAAAGCACGAAAATGATGTTCACCATACAATACACAACATTAGACTATATGGCTTGTTTGAAAAGATAACAATACAATCTTAAGGTAACTAGATAGGCTATATGGGATTCGAACCCATACCTTTATGCAAACTTTGCATATTGCTCTCCCATTTGAGCTAATAGCCTTTAAACTAACAATTGGATTATAGGGAACCTAAACGAGAATATAATACATACAAAACAAGAATACTCAGAGAAAACATGATAAACGTTGACAATGACTAATATAAGATAATGTTGTTACTGTAATGAAGTACTATTGTTACTGTAACACTATTACAGTAACTAAAGACATAGATCAAGATTGAATCCAGAATTGAAACTAATATTGCTGTAACACTATTACAACAACTAAAGACATAGATCGTCCACACCTTAACTTAAGTATATATATAGCTTCGTGACATAATACTCCATTGTTCAATGTCATTACTAGCTAAAAATTAATTTTAAGGATTGTTTAAATAATCTCTAGCATATGTATGAACCATGAAGTTCATACTCATCCACTTGATGAGAAATGAAGAATTAATCATAAATTTGCATAGTTCAAATCGATCCATTGAAAATCAAGTTTGAAAATACAATTGAAAATAATCACATAAGCAAAAAAGCAAGCAAAATCTCCAAGTGAAGTTCAATTAATCAACTTGTAAGAGTGTAAAACTTAGAGAACAATAATAATGCAGTATTACACCATCAAGGCAGTCACAATTGTACAAGAAATCAGTGTAATCACACACCAACAAATTCTCCATTATTGTAACACAAGGCCAACAATTTTCCCATTAACGTAACACATTAAACTGTTACTGTAACTGTAACACATTAAGCTGTTACTGTAACACTATTACACCATTACCATAATAAAGTTAAACGAAGCACATAATTTCGTCAGAGAATAATCTAAATCCTTCTAAATTGATCGACCTAAGATTCATCTGATCTCTGCAAATTAATGCAAAATAGGAGACAAAATTACAAAACTGAAAAGCTCGCATAAAAAATGAAAAATAATTGCAATTAATTTGTAAACCTACATCAATTAAATCCGAAAATTGCATACGAAGAACAAAATACCTAAATTTGTGAGATGAACAAAATACCAAAATTCGTGAGATTGAGCGAAAAATCTTCACCGCAAATTTTAATAACTGAATTGCACACTTTGTCGCACGACTCTTTGTGATAACTACAAATTAAAATAGGAGGAAAAAATCTTCACCGCAAATTTAAATAACTGTAATAGTGATACTGAACACAACATTCTGATAACGTTATTCTTGTAAGAGTGTTACAATAAAGGTATTCTGATAACCTATTCTGATAACGCTATGTGTCGAGTATTTTGCGAACGCTAATTCAATCGTCACAATTAATTACCCCAATTTTCATGAAATAAAGTCCAGGTATGAATTTCACAATATCATAACCCTAATTTTTGACAAACACTAAGAACACATATAATACACAAGATAATAACAAACAAGTCAATCTGATCTGTCTCGCTTAATGCGAATAAGAGACAAAATTACGAAAGCAAAAAAGATCGCAAAGGAATCGCATAATAATGCAATTAATTAACATCACACGACTAATAAACTGGAAGATGCGACTACAAATTGCAAGATCTGAAATCAATTGAAGATATTAACATCGCAGGACTAATAAACATAAAATCGTCAAACGAATAAAAAATCTCAAAAGTAAAGGAGTAACGAATTACATACCTGATTACATATAATTAATTAAATTCAATTGAGCGAGTTCATTAAATGCACGAGCAATTAGTAATATCATTGAAGGTTTCTAGCAAAATCGGTTGTGGATGTTAGATTGAATTTGCGATTGTTGATTTGCGATTGTTGTTTCTTTGATGAAATTATGCGAAATCGTAAAAAGAGGAAAAAGGTGAGATAGAAGAGATCTGGTTTAGAGAGAGAAACCGATTGTGAATTATGAGGAGGGAGAACATGTAATTAGATTTATATAGGTAGGTTATGATTTGTGAGGATTAATCCCAGCCGCTGATTTGTGTTAGATCTAATGGTTGAGATTAAAATGCTAGACTCACCTAAGATACCTAGACTCACTTGATGCAATTTCTATATATATATATATATATATATATATATATATATATATATATATATATATATATATATATATATATATATATATATATAGTGTCAAGTTCTTCTAAGTCCCTTACATTTATTGAGTCTCTAAGTCTTCATATGGGCCTTTGGATGAAGGGAATCAATGGGCGAGATTAGATCTTAATGAAGGGCTAGAAATCAAGCTCCCTTAATTACCTCCTCAACTCAATTAAGTTTCTCACTAATCACTCCTTCCTTCATTATCACACTCCTCCTCTCCCTCTCTAATTCTAATTCTGACTTTCACATTCTCTCATTTCCCCCTCATCAAACAAATAAAACCAAAACAAAATCTAAGAAAAAAAAAAAACCAATCAAACAAAAAAAACCCAAAAAAATCTGAGAAAAAGAAAAACCACCACCTACCCTCACCACACTCACACTCACGACCACCCACCACACCACCCTCACACCCACGACCACCCACCACACCACGTCCCATATCTGACTCCCACCACCACACGACCTCCCCCATACACACCTCCTACCGTCCTCCCTCCTCCCCCACGCGCCACGACCTCACCACCACCAACCACTCACGGCCTCACCTCCACCACCGCACCACAGCGACTGCAACGGCCACCACAACGACTTCCTTTCTCTTTTTTCTAGACTAGATCTGTCAACATATTTTTTTGGTTTTTTTTGTTTGTTTTGTTTTACAATTCATTTTTTTCTTTTTTTTTGGCTGTGACTTTGAGTTTTGTTTCGTTTTTTTTTTTTTTTTATTTATTATTTCGGTTTTTATATTATTTTAGATTTAGTATTGTTGATTTTTATTTTGGTTTTTTTATTATTTTAATGTTGTGGGTGTTATATTATATTTTAGATCCCAATTATTTTGTTTCTTGGTTATTATATTAAAGTCCCATTTTTTTGGTTTTTTTTTTTGTTTGTTTTGTTTTATAATTCATTTTTTTCTTTTTTTTGGCTGTGACTTTGAATTTTGTTTTGTTTCGTTTTTTTTTTTTTATTTCGGTTTTTTTATTATTTTAGATTTAGTATTGTTGATTTTTATTTTGGTTTTTTTATTATTTTAATGTTGTGGGTGTTATATTATATTTTAGATCCCATTTAATTTGTTTCTTGGTGATTGTTGGTTGTTGGAGGAGGATGGTGAGGATGTTGGTTTTTTTTCTATTTTTAGATTTGTTATTTAAAATCTCGTCTTATTATTATATTGTCTTGTTTTATATTTTACAAATATCGCATTGTTAATATCCGTCTTGTTAGTATATTAAAATTACACTTTTTTTTGTTAAAATTACATTTATTTTTGTTACAATTATACTTTTATCCGCTAAAATTACACTTTTACTTATTAAAGTTACAATTACACTTTTTTTGGTTAAAATTACACTTATTGCTGTTACAATTACACTTATTTCTGTTACAATTACACTTTTTTTTGTTAAAATTACACTTATTGCTGTTATAATTACACTTTTTTCCTATTAAAATTACACTTTTTCCTATTAAAATTACACTTTTTCTTGTTGGAATTACACTTTTTCTTCTTACAATTACACTCAATTCTGTTACAATTACATTTTTCCTTGTTAAAATTACACTTTTTCTTGTTGGAATTACACTTTTTCCTATTAAAATTACACTTTTTCTTGTTGGAATTACACTTTTTCTGTCACAATTACACTTTTTCTTCTTACAATTACACTTTTTTTTTTGTTACAATTACACTTTTTATGTTAAAATTGTCACAATTACACTTTTTCTTCTTACAATTACACTTTTTTTTGTTACATTTACACTTTTTATGTTAAAATTACACTCAATTCTGTTACAATTACACTTTTCCCTGTTAAAATTACACTTTTTCTTGTTGGAATTACACTTTTTCTTGTTACAATTACACTTTTTCTGTCACAATTACACTTTTTCTTCTTACAATTACACTTTTTTGTTACAATTACACTTTTTTCTGTTAAAATTACACTTTTTCTTGTTGGAATTACATTTTTTTCCTTTAAAATTACACCTTTCTACTTTAAAATTACACTTTTGTCGGTTAAAATTACACTTTTTCCTGTTAAAAAACAAAAATCTCTATTAATGACTAAAGTTACACTCTTGGACTAAAGTTAGACAGACTAATTTGGACTATTTGGACAATTTGGACTAACTAATTTGGACAATTTGGACAATATGGACTAACTAATTTGGACTATTTGGACTATTTGGACGAACTAATTTGGACAATATGGACTAACTAATTTGGACTATTTGGACTATTTGGACGAACTAATGGAGTTTACGACTAAATTGAATACAATATTTACAACTAAATTTGGACTAAAATTATACAATTTTGGACTAAAAATACATTTTTGGACTGAAAATACACTATTTACGAATAATTTTGAACTAATAATACACTAATTACGACAAAATTTAGAGTAAAATTACACAATTAGAACTAAAGTTACACAATTCATTTATTTTGAGTCATTTAGATTGTGCAATTCCAATCATTGTCCACTAAAGTGTAACTTAGTAAATTGATAGTGTGTGTATCTTTTATCATTTTATGAGTGTAATTTTAGTCCACAAAAGTGTAATTTTAGTCCAAAAAAGTGTAATTTTAGTCTACAAATGTGTAACTTTAATCCACAAATGTATAAATTTAGTCTACAAAAGTGTAATTTTAGTCCACGGAAGTGTAATTTTAGTCCATAAAAGTGTAATTTTAATCCAAATGTATAACTATAGTCCAAATTTGTGTATCTTTAGTCCAAATTGTGTAATTTTTGTCCAAATTTCTCAGAACTTCACCAAATTGTTCTAACTTTAGTCCAAAAGCGTAACTTTAGTCATTGAGAAGATAACCTTAGTAGAGATAAATGTAACTTTAATTAAAA
The DNA here is from genome assembly GCF_048544455.1 of Silene latifolia. Classification (NCBI taxonomy): domain Eukaryota; kingdom Viridiplantae; phylum Streptophyta; class Magnoliopsida; order Caryophyllales; family Caryophyllaceae; genus Silene; species Silene latifolia. Next base: position 294,777 of record NW_027413156.1, on the reverse strand, counting down.
CAAGTGTAATTTTAAAGGAAAAAAGTGTAATTTTAACAGAAAAAAGTGTAATTTTAACGGAAAAGTGTAATTTTAACCCGAAAAAAGTGTAATTTTAACAGAAAAAAGTGTAATTTTAACGGAAAAAAGTGTAATTTTAACAAGGAAAAAACTGTGATTTTAACCAAAAAAAAGTGTAATTTTAACGGAAAAAAGTGTAATTTTAACGGAAAAAAGTGTAATTTTAACCGATAAAGTAATTTTAATAGATCCTAAATCACACAATACCAAAAAAAAATTTTAAATACGAAATTTGGCAATTATATATAACAAGACGGATATTAACAAAGTGATATCAACAAGAAAAAAGTAAAAAAAAGGGATTTCATAACTAATAAATTTAGTACTATAATTTTAACATAAAAAAATGTAATTTTCACGGAAAAAAGTGTATTCTTAACAAGAAAAAAACTGTGATTTTAACCCAAAAAAAGTGTAATGTTAACGGAAAAAAGTGTAATTTTAACGGAAAAAAGTGTAATTTTAACGAAAAAAGAGTAATTTTAACCGATAAAGTAATTTTAATAGATCCTAAATCACACAATACCAAAAGAAAATTTTAAATACGAAATGGGTCAAAACATGAAAAAGACCAAAACATGAAAATTGAAAAAAAAACTATAATTTGTAAGAATGTCAATAACCGGGAAAAAAAAAGATCAAAACATGAAAATTGGAAAAAAAAAAAAAAAAAAACGGAAATGACCAAAAAAAACGGAGATGGGTAAAAAAAAAAAAAACATTAACTACAAAACGGAAATGAAAAAAAAAAAAGACCAAAACATGAAAATTGAAAAAAAAATAACAAAACGGAAATGAACAAAAAAAACGGGTAAATGAAAATTGATCTATTTTAGTAGATCTAAGATTAAAATAAAAAAACTCACAAATTTAAAAAATATTATATAGCAAGACGATATAAGGAGGAAAAAAAAAAAAGAAAAAAGAACACCCAAACATCAAGTTAAAAAAAAAAAAAAAAAAAAATTTAAAAAATGACGTCGTGGCGGCGGCGGCGGTGGTGGTGGCGGTGGTGGCAGCGGCGGGGGTGGCGACTGTGGTGGTGTCCGATGGGTGGTGGTAGATGAATAAAGAATAGATGAGTAAATGATTTATTTGGATTTTTTGGGTTTTTTATTTGTTTGGTTTTTTGGGTTTTTTTTTTCTTGGGTTTTTTTTAGAGAATATGGAGAAGTGAGATATAGAGAGAGAATAAGGAGATGTGATAATGAGAGGTTAATGATTAGTGATGAGAACTAATGGAGTTAATAAGAAAATTAGAGGAAGAGAGCAAAATTAGAGGATTAACCATCTTTTTTGTGTTTCATCCTATCCCTTCATTTTTAAGATCTAAAGGCTCACAATGAGACTTATGGACTCAAATGTAAGAGGTGGACTTAGATGATCTTATTACTATATATATATATGTGTGTGTGTGTGTGTGTGTGTGTGTGTGTGTGTGTGTGTGTGTGTGTGTGTGTCAAGTTCTCCTAAGTCCTTAATATCTTTTGAGTCCCTAAGTCTTTATTAGAGCCCTTGGATTAGGAAAATGGAGAGTGGAGATTTTCCTACTTTAATAACAATATAGGCGTGAAAAAAAAAGGAAATAGGTTGAGGAGGAGAGAGGGTGAGTGTGTCAGTACTATTGCCTATTACCCACTGTGCACACACAAACACATGCATAATCATCCAACAACCTTCATCAACACAATTCTAAGGAAACTCCACCAAAACACAATTTGAAAAAACTCATCTTCCTGGCGAAAATTTTGGCGATAACTTAGAGCAAAACCTACAATTTTTCATTCTTCATTTATCATCTTCCTTTATTATCCTCCATTCTCAGCTTTATTATCCTCCATTCTCACAAACAAACAAACAAGAAGACCAGCGTCCCACGTAAAAAATGCCGGATTTGCAGTTGATTCCATTTGGCCATGGTAATTTTGGGTTTGTTTTTTTTATTTTCTTCATTCAAAGTTACGTTATATATCTTTTTTTATCAAAACATTAGCTTAAAGATGAACAGTTGCTTAAATATGAGAAGGAGGTGACTTTTAGGTTATTTTTGAACCTTGTTTTTCATTATTTGAAGTCTGTAAATCCACGCTTTCAACATGAACTCCAGCATTATAGAGTTCAACATGAACTGTGTGAATAAGAAGTTAAACTTTAAATGTAGTATCTGGTAGAGTTCAACATCATTTCAGTTTCTTGTTTGTAAGAGTGAATGTAGTATCTGCAATGTAAGCATAAAAAGACGAATAATGTGTAGCTGTAACATTCAAAAGTGTAATTCTGACGGATGAAAGAGTAATTTTAACTACAAATGGTGTGATTCTAAGCAGCAAAAGTATTATTGTAATTATTATGTAGATAAGTACAATTGTAATTGTAGTCGTACAAAGTGTTATTTTAACAGCTAAAATTGTTATTATAACGAGACAAAGGTTCTAAATTTGTAAACAAAGAATTCTAATAGGAGAAAGTATAATTGTAACAGAGAAAAGTGTAATTTTGACTAGTAAAGGTGTGATTGTAATGAGAAAAATCTGTAAGTTTCTAAAATGTAATTCTAATAGTAACAAGTATAATTGTAACAGACAAAAGTGTAATTTTAACAACCAAAAGGGTTAATGCAACAGAGAAGCTGTAAGTTTTTAAACTGTAATTGTAATAGTAAAAAGTATAATTCTAACAACTAAAAGTGTAATTCTAACGACTAAAAGTGTAATTTCAAGGAAGATATACTTTTAACAAATAAATGGGTTACTTTAATATTGTTATGAAAAGAAGTGATAATAATGACACTATTGACAGATAATATTGAGCACAATGGAAAACGAAAGCCGAACGAGGAAGAATTTTGCAGGGACGTTGAAGCTAAGTTCACCCCCTATGTTGGACAAGAATTTCTGGAAATAGAGGAAGCAGCGACATTTTATAGAATTTATGTTGTTGCTTGTGGTTTTGATGTGCGTAAGTACACGACTAAGAGATGGCGTTGCGGGGAAATAAAATCTAAACTGTTGGTTTGCAACCGGGAGGGGTTCAAACATAAGGGACAATTGGAGTGTAGTGGCCGCCAGACTCGGGTAGGAGACACAAAGTCGGCGCGTTGGGCGCAGCGAGGATTAGGCTATTCATGAGGAATGGGAATTAAGAATTGACAGATTCCACAAAGTGGCCACAACCATGAACTCGTATCGACCCGAGATAGAGAGTTTCAAAAGTTAGCATGCAACATAACAGACTATCACAAAATGATAATCCTTTATAATTCAAGGGTGAGTATTCCAGGTTTTAAAGTTAGCCTTCGCCTTCTTGAACTTACAGTATTGTTGGTTAGAATTACACTTTGTTTGAGTCATTGGAATTATACATTTGTCTGTCAAAATTACACTTTTGTATATTACAATTATACATATATCCGTCAAAGTTACAATTTATATTGTCAAAATTACAGTTTTGTTTATTACAATTACACTTTTCTTCATTACAATTACACTTATTTAAGGCATCTGTTAACTTTATTTTGTTAGAATTACACTTTTGTCTGCTAAAATTACACTTTTTTCTACTACAATTACACTTTTTCTTGTTAAAACAACACTTTTGTTTTTTGAATTTATACTTTTGTATCTGTTTTAATTACGTTTTGGTTGATTAAAATACATACATCTAAAAGTTTGTCAATAATCAACAGCTGAAGATAGGAGCAACGAAGACTTACAAAATTTTGAAGGAACATGTTAATGGGTTTGAAAACATCGGAGCTAGTTTGAATGATTTTAAGAACTTTCACAGAGATGTGAAATGCTACATTCATGAACGGGACGGTCAAATGTTCGTGGACCACTTTAAGGAATTGGCTGTTACTAGGCCAGGGTTCTTCTTTGACTATGATGTTGATTTTGACGGTAGCCTTAGTAAAGCTATATGGGCCGACGGAATCGCTAGAAGGAACTACTCAGTTTTTGGGGATGCATTGTCGTTCGATCCGTCATATTCCACCAATAAGTATGACATGTCCTTCACACCTTTCACCGGGGTTGATAACCATAAACGATCAGTCACTTTCTGTGGAGCGCTTGTTGCACATGAGGACGCAAAATCGTTTAAATGGGTTTTTACCCGTTTTCTGGCTGCGATGGGTGGGAAAGAGCCTAAGTATATTATCACCGATCAGGATGCTGGTATTCTTAAAGCGGTGCCATTGGTGTTCAAGATAGCACGACCCCGATATTGTATGTGGCATATCATGAACAAGGTGCCAAGCAAGTTTGGAATGACGAGAGACAATTATTCAGACTTTTTAAAGAAATTGAATGCCATCATATGGGATGAAGACATTGAAGCGGCAGAGTTCGATGCAAAATGGGAAGAAATTGGTAGGGAACACAATGTTAATAACATTGACTGGTTCCAAGAAATGTACGCTAAAAGGAATCAGTGGGTTATGGCTCATTGTAGGGACCTAGATATGGGGGGTGTTATGAGGACAACCCAAAGATCAGAGAGCGAAAATAGTTTTTTTAAGAGATTTGAGAGTAAGTCAGGAACATTAGTTGAGTTTTCGATGCGTTTTGACAGCGCGATGGACCAGCAAAGACACACACAGAAATAGATTGACAATTGTAACAGACACACTTTCCCTGTAATATCAACGCATCTAGCTATCGAAGTGCACGACGCACAAGTGTACAGTCATAAAGTATTCGAGGAATTTCAAGAAGAGGCCAAGTGCTCAATCGGTACTTGTAAAAGCAGAGGATTTACTGAGTGTGACTCTTTAGAGGTGACCACTGTAAGAGATGCAAACAGGGACAGAAATTATGAGGTCACATACTGCTCAGGTATCATTCTGTAGCATTTGTTTGTTAAAATTATACTTTTATCCGTTACAATTATACTTTTGATGATTAAAATTACACTTAGGGTTGTTAAAATTATAGTTTGGGTTGTTACAATAATACTTTGGGTTGCTAAAGTTATACTTTAAGCCATTAAAATTACACTTTTGTTCATTAAAATTACACTTTGGATTGTTAAACTTACAAAATAGGTTAAAATTATACTGTGTTGTTAAAGTTATACTTTTTTCCGTTAAAATCACACTTTTATTGATTAAAATTACACTTTTGAGTATTACAGTCACACTTTCTTCCTGATTTTAACTAACATATTACTCTATATTGTTGAACTAGATACATTGAAAGCCACTTGTAGATGCAGAATGCTTGAGAGGAAAGGCATTCTTTGCCGGCATGTCATATGGATTTACTCGTCAAACGGAGTGAAGATTATTCCAGAACAATGTGTTGTTAAAAGATGGTGTAAAGATGCAAGGTTGTCTAAAATGTTCGATTGTAATGGTGAAGCAACTGAGGACGTTGATATAATAGATGGAAAACAGATTGCGATGTCAGTAATGTGGTCGAAGATTCATCGGGATGCATTGGTATGCTCATGGGCAAAATGAAGAATGATGTCGACAACTTTTCTAGTCTAATTAGACAGTTTATGGAGAAACTTTCACCATTAGGATCACCATTGAATAAACAACAACAGTTGGAGAAAATTCTTGGATGTTCTCCTAGTCAGGAGATAACCATTTTGCCGCCCAAGAAATCCAAGAACAAGGGGAGCGGAAAGAGAATGTTGTCGATAAAGGAAAAAGCAGTTGCTTTGGCAAGGAAGCCAAAACGTATGTGTAAAAACTGCAAGCGATTAGCTAACCATGACAAAAGGAACTGCCCCAACCCATTCGCAGAGCACCCACCATTGTCGCAATCGTCAGCACCCTCGTCGGAAGAAGAAGAAGAAGAAGAAGAAGAAGAAGAAGAAGAAGAAGAAGAAGAAGAAGAAGAAGAAGAAGAAGAAGAAGAAGAAGAAGAAGAAGAAGAAGAAGAAGAAGGCATCTTAGAATAATCAATATAATACCTAATAAGTAGTACATTTTTTTGGGTATGTCTACACAAAATACGAGGTACAACATGATGTTTCGTATTGTGTTTAGACATCAAACTGTCAGGAAGGCAACTGGTCGCCTTTGGACTTACAATGTATTTTTTTGAAGTATTTTTTATTGGACGAAACAGTTATAATGTGCTAAACCATCACGTTGAATTTTTCACTCTTGACTATTATGACAAATTATATTCTTACAATTACACATATCTAGGGAATAAAATTGCAATGGCCTCATATCACACTTAGGGTAGGATTGTTATGATCAGAATTACAATTAAACTACTTATAATTACAGAGTATGCAATTTCAGTTACACTTCATCTATAGTAAAGCCTTATAACATAGTTAAGTGTTCATTCAAAAGTATAATTTTAACTTTGACAAGTGTAATTCTAAGGGCAAAAAGTATAATTCTAACGGACTAAAGTGTAATTGTAAGCTACAAAAGTATAATTTTAACTTTAAAAAGTATAATTTCAATGGACAAAAGTGTAATTTTAACAAACAAAAGTATACTTTTTACTTTAAAAGTATAATTTTAACTGACAACCTTGTAATTTAAGCAATTACTGATAAATATTATTGCACCATCTTTTAACAGCATAACTATATTTTCATAAATAAAGGCCCTAAAATGACACTTTTGCCTTTTAAAATAACATTTATATTATGTGTAATGTAAGGTCTATCTGTCACTGATATGGCCGGTTAGAATTACACTTCTGACTTATTAGAATTACACTTTTTTGTATTAAAGCCACACTTTCTTCTGACTGATTTAACTAACATATTACTCACAATTGTTGAACTAAATACATTCTTTGCCGGCATGTCATATGTATTAACATAAAACACCTTGTCTTATAGAATGTTGAAAAAATTGTTTCCACAAAAACTAACTGTCTAGATGAAGGTTGCTAACATCTACAGATAATACAAAGTATGAAATAAGTGTTTACATAGCCAAGGCAATATTCCCACAAAAACTTAACTACTAAATTAAGGATGTTATTTTTTCACATTGGCACGGGGGAGTCTACGCTTCGGTTGTAATACCTTCCACAGTTTGTCTTTCGTGCTAACAAAGGCTTTGACCTTCTCGAGCACACCTTCGCGCAAAACGTTCATGTCTGCTAGAACGAGGGTAGCTATCAGCTGGATCACCAAATAGCGCCTTGATTTCTTCTTCTCAAGGTCTTCATGCTGAAAAGAAAGTCCCTCGTATAAGAGCATAGTCATCATGGTGAACAGACTCGTCTCTGGTTGGTTGAGAGTAGGTGACATCCCGCTGAAAGGTATCTGCCGCAACGCATAATTAGGAATTTCCCATGCCCTAGTGTTCTTCTTTTCCTTATCCCGTGATTCTAAATAATCACTCACTGCGCTAGCCTGCAAATCTACATAATTACCTCAACAAACTGATTGAACAAAAAAGATAGCATTCGGAAGAAAGGGATGGACAATATCTTACAATTAAACGCGCGCTTCTCTCCCAAATCGCGACTTTTTCAAATCGAAATGCCTTTGCCCGTCCAAAAAATCGATTGTATTTGATTTGTGATTTATACATACGCATGCGAAATGGTCGTCAATGCAGAACGGGACAAATAGCAAGTCTGTTGTCAAGTTAAAGGTTCGCTCACTTGTCGACGATGAAGGTGTCCCGAGCCGGTACAGGTTGTCATAGTTGCTGTCTGATTGTGTGCCTGGTTGTTCAAACGTCTCAAGCAATCCCAACAGTATATCCTTTAAAAGGCAATAGTGAACATGATTAATGTGGTTACTTTGTCAACTAAATTGACACTATTGTCCCTTAGAATTACACTTAACACGGTTAGAATGACACTTTTGTTGATTAAAAGAACTAAAGTGAAACATTCACATAATATAACTGTAAGTTAGAAAAGTGTCATTCTAAGTAACAAAGGTGTAATAGAACTGGGCATAAATATGATGCAATGGTTAATGGATTTACTATGTGACGTATACCAAAGAATGACATCCTCATTTGGTCGCCATATTCCTCCTTCTCCAAATGGTTCATCAAAATCGACCAGCACTCGATGACATTCAACGACATAAGGTTCTCGAGCAACAGGGGACATAATATCGCTCTCCGAAGCGTTGCGTGACGGTGTACGGACATCAAATTGTTCACTGCACTCCGTAATATTAGAGAAGTCGTTAATTAAAGTAGAATAAATGTGAAAAATAATCTGAGTATCCTTGATTAAAGAAGTCGTTAATTAAGACAGATTAACAGACCGTTCATCATAATTGTGGTCATCTAACAAGCAATAGTCGGCAACATGCTTCCTCCTCTGTTTAATATCCTTGATTAAGTCTTGGTTGCTCCGGAGCATCTCGGACACCACGTTTGTGTTGAGACCACCTCTACCACAGTCGAGAGAGCAGCCCAACCCGTCCCCCTTTCCACGAGGATGGCTCTTAATAGATGATAGCGCTTTACCAGATGGAATGCGCATGGCAACAGGTGTCGCCTCCATAAGCGGCTCTTCAGATTCAGTTACACGCGCACGTTTTGTGGATTCCGGCCCTATGTCACCATCTGTTTTCCTCTTAACAACATTCAACTTTCTTGTCAACGGATATCCAGCAGTTGCTTTGAAATAACCAACCCGCATCAAGATATCTCTTCTGATACTGTTAATGTCACAGAGGACGAGTGTTGTAGCAATCTCAGCACGGTACAAACTCATAGCATCCTCTTTCCCGAGGTCACATTGAAAAGGGCTTCCGCGGTAGAACATCATATGTAGCATCATGAAAATACCACAGTCATTTCTTGAATACCCTTGAGCTTGCCAGCTTAACTCTATGTTGACGATCTTAAACCCCCTGACCTTTGCCCCCTTAGACAGCCCTTTAGACACCAAATACTTCCCCATTATATTTGCCTGAACATGAATAAGCGTCAGCGAGTTAACGTGGTACGACCCATATAAATTGGTTGACTTTTGGATATCGTACACTTACCGAAATACGCGCTATCCCTCCGTAAGGGAGCGTTTCTAATGGGTCATCGTATTTGCGGTTGTCGAGGTAGTCAATCTGATCGGTGAGAAAGTTGATGCACACGCAGCTGTAGTGATCACCGTCACCAGATAACACGGGCAGAAAGATCTGCATCGTATGTGGCTAATATCATCAAAAGGAAACCTTAAAAACCATGATAAAAGATTACATGTTTTGTTACCTACCATGTCCGTGTCAAGCTGGAATGGTACACGACAGAGTTCAGCTCAGGCATCCCACCCACCAAAAATGTCTTCGTCTTTGTTCAATACTTTCCCAAGCTTTTGAGCATTCCAAATAGACCTTGCGGGGTCCTTTTATTTGAAAAGTGTTAAATGCGTGATCAGATAATTAAAATAGCTATTTTATAAAAAAAAAAGTGAAACTTTAACCAAAAAATGTGTACTGTTAACACAGAAGAGTAATGTTAAAAGTATAATGTCAACGATAAAAAGTGTGATTCTAACGGCCAAAAGTATCATTTTAACGCACAAATGAGCAATTTTAACATATGAAAGAAGAATTTTAACTTTAAAAAGTATAATTCTAATGGACAAATGTGTAATTTTAAGACACAAAGGTAACATTTGAACTTACAGTGTGACTTAGGCCAAAGAAACAACGGGATATGTCCGAAGGTTTCATGATGTGGTTGAGTAGCAAGCACCAACCATCAATAACACTTGTCATGATTTGCTCCCGAGGGTTCAAAGTTGCAATATCTTCCCGCGTAATGAAATAAAACTCGCTGAATTGGACCAATCGTTCACTACAACCCAAAATTTACTTAGTCAACAATATATATATATATAATTAGGAAAGTTTAGGGCCTCTTGTAAAAATTTAATACACTTACAACTCGGAAAACGCGTCTGACTGATTGAACACGTAGTCAATCAAGTATTTCCTCTCACTAAACATTGGCACCAGGAGCTCCTGACTGAATGCTAGGTTTCTCGTCGCAAAGCACAATTCAGGATTAGGTGCCCCACAATCAATAGAACACCCCAGGTTCTCAATGACCTGATCCATGCACGGTAAGGGCTCACTCGAGTGAAGTAAGAAAGGATGGTAGCTCAGATCACTGTGAGGGACGTACGGTACCGGGATAGGAATGTCGGCGTTCTCTGCCTCGGTACTACGTCACCACCTCTCTGGGCTCGATAGTCCCTCCCGAAGACTTCACGGCATCATCCTCCACTGCCGCATCTGTAATAAAAATAGTGTTATTTCATCATCAGAAAGTAAGTGAAACTGTGGCAGAGAAAAAAATAAAGCTTAGTAGACAAAATTATAATTCAAAGAAAATTAAGTGTTATTTTATCACAAAAAAGTCTACTTTTAACTAAAAATAGTGTAATTCAAGCAGACAAAAGTGTAATTGTAAGCTACAGAAGTATAATTTTAACTTTAAAAAGTGTAATTGTAGCAGAGAAAAATGTAATTCTAACAACATAAAGTGTTATTTTAACTAAAAATTGTCTAGTTGCAGAAGACAAAAGTGTAATTCTTAGAAATAAAAGTGTTATTGTAACTTCAAAAAGTGTAACTTTAGTAGGGAAAAATTTAATTCTAACAAAATAACTTCATCCATGGCACTTCTAAACTCTAAAGGTCAATGCATTACCTCCGTGATCCTTCACTGCAGCCCCATCCACCACCTTTTCTACCGCTGTCTGAGGACTTGTTTCCAAATTTGGCTCATCATTATTCCACCCCCTCATTTTCAAAGATGCACGAGATATTGGGTGCTCCTCGAACAATAGCGTTTACGTCCGCATAGAATATACGATGCTTGTCCATTCTACGTCCATAAATTCCTTTGCCTGCAATGCAAATACATATTCCGACTGCTCGTTACCCTTTAACAACCGCTCATCATTCGTAGCGCCTCCGCCGTTTCCGGCACCCTCTTCATAATGTTGTTCGGCTGCGCGCTCTGCGTCACATATCTCAGATGTTGAGAATAGGAACTGAGTTGCAGGAGGTGCAACTTCTATGTTCTGATCTTCCACCAAAGCATTATCCGCCTTCTCAGGCTCCGTAGAATCAGGCCCACTAAATTCCAAAGATTTCGAATCCACTTGTACAGCATCGTCTAATGTTGCGGTAACCACTATTGTACTTGAACATTGGATACCAACCTCAGCATTCCCCTTCCCAATCTTGTCATCGTCCTTGTCCGTCTCGGAATTCATAACTTCACTCACATGCACATCCATTCCCGGAGCGTCCGGGGCCAATTTCACCAATTCTGTTACCTCACCAATTCCTTGGTCTTCTCTGGCCGGCATTTCTGCTCGGCGCTCCGCTTCAATAATCTCCGCAGACGAAAATAGGAATTGAGTGACAGGTGGATCAGCATCGGTGGGCCCATCCTCATTTTTTTTGTCAGCTATCTGAGGTTCCCCGGCCACAGGCACCCCCATGTCCATAGTCTGCTCTTGTTCCTTTGCAGCAGTAGCATTCGCATAGAACTTCTTCTCAGCCTCATCAACATCTTCTTTTGAATAATACTCTAGGAGAACTTCCCGGTCAAATTTAGGTGGTCCGTCAACAGCCACCTCCTTCCCAACTACCTTCCTCCTTTTGTAAATAACAGAAATATCACGAGTACTGGAAACGTCCACGTTGGTGTCCTTACTGTAATCGTCTCTGTTAGCAGCGTCCTTAAATTCAGGCGTGCTATAAAATTGAACCGCCTCCATTATCTGTTGTGTAGACACCTCCCGTGCTTTCTCAATGGCTACTTCATCCGAAACAATTGAGGCAGCCACCGTGCCTTCGAGGTCTGTACCAACATCTACAGTCACCTCTTTCTCATTATCGTATCCATCATCCTCCATATCATCACCATCCTCCTCATCCTTAACATCATCACCATTCTCATCATCTCCCTCGTCCTCATCACCATTGTCCTCCTCTTCATCATCATCCCCAACCTCGCTCGTCGTCGATCCGTCGTCATCTACCTCGTCATTCTGATACTGATCACCTGGACTTTGTTGCAGCACAGGAGCTGATTTCACGGAACGGTTTATTCGTTCAGCTATCTCCTGCATTTCCACAGCATAATCCTTCATACTTTGGCTTTGAAAGAATGATTGCGTGCATTGTGTAGCAGCAGGTCACTAGAATAGTTCGGACCCCTGTTAACCTTTTGAGCGTCATGGCTGCATCTGCATACCATGAATAGAAGACAGTAGCATTCCTTTGCATCTTCAAGTAAAGCTCATGCACATCCTACATTAAAATACAGATGTTTCGACAAGTGTTCAGTCAAAAGTGTTCATTCAAAAGTAACATTTTTACTTTGACAAGTGTAATTCTAAGGGCAAAAAGTATAATTCTAACGGACTAAAGTGTAATTGTAAGCTACAAAAGTATAATTTTAACTTTAAAAAGTATAATTCTAACGGACTAAAGTGTAATTGTAACAAACAAAAGTATAATTTTAACTTTAAAAAGTATAATTTTAACGCACAAAAGTGAAATTGTAACAAACAAAAGTCTAATTTTTAAAACATTAAAATTAGCCTTGACAAATGAACAAATAACACTTACATCTACAGCCCGAGCTTTCAACTCCTCGTCATCATCAACACCAGAAGGGAGTTCAATCTCGATGAACTTCTTCCTGTCTGAAGTTGAAGTCACTTGTAATGCCGCATCACTAACCACATTTCCAATGGCCAACACTTGGCTGTCATTAGGCACCCCGCCAATGCTTAACAGTTCTTTTTGAAGGCACCGAGGGTACTTAACCAAGGACCAAGTTAGCCGACCCAAACGGTTCTTGTCAAGCTCACCATGTAGTCTGTCGAAAAAGCGTCGTCCGGTCCCCCAAAGTGCTTAATGAGAGGCGGTCAGGCGACAACTCTTTCCACGGAAATCGAAATGTTGAAAGTACGTGATCATTAAGAAGGGGATACACCCCAAAGACCGTCTGTTTATTTTCACCAAGCTAGCGCCGCACCTTCACCAAATGTTCCAAAGACATAAGTACACCAATCGTACTGCGTAATCGAGTCCACATCTTCAATAGCTCTCAAAAGCTTGAAGTCAACCCCACTGTATGACGTTGGAGTTAGGAATGATGACATGGCGAGCAGAACAAACAGCCTGCAGAATTGAGGACCTTCTTTTTTGTATTTTTTTTTCAAAATATCTTGGAAGACAATTCCTAAATTAATGCCTTCGTTAACCCCTTTTATGTTGTACGATTTTCGCCATTTATCTTTCAATTGCTTGTTCTCCGGCACTTGAGAATCCTTCTGGCGGCCCATAGGTACTAGATCAACAGTTTTAGGACCAAGTGGTAACATAAAACAGTCATACACGTCATGCTTGGTGACCATGAACTCCTTATCCTTAGTTGCCTTAAAATATACGATTCATCACTGAATGCTTTCAGAAAATCTTTAACATGACCCATCGGATATGTTTTGAGCTTAAGCTCCAGAATACCACCGAAACCGATCCTCCGTACCGCATCTCGTTGTGCATCATTAAGCTTTTCAACGAGCTCAACAAGTCGCTTCGCGGCAAGACTTAATGACCACCTTTGCAATTTTGTTCGTGGTGGTTTCATTTGGTTTGGATGGATTGGCAACAACAAGCTCCTTATTCAACTTGACAGCGCCTTTGCTTTTTTGGACTTGCCTCGATTTACCCTCATTTCCATCGACATCCGTTAACATTACTCAAAATTAATTGTTGCATACAAAAAAAATTACTACAAAAAAGTTTAAATTGTAGCAAAGATAAAGTGTAATTATAGCACCCACAAGTGTAATTCTAACAATATAAAGGTGTAATTATAGCAGACCACAAATGTAGTTCTAAAAAATAAAGTGTTATTTTAACAGCAAAAAAAACTCTCGGCAAAAAAAAAAAAGTGTGATTGTAGCAAATAAAGTGTTATTTTAGCAACAAAAGTGTAATTCTAACAAAATCAAATGTTAATTTAACAGACAAGTGTAATTTTGACAAACAAAAGTGTAATTGTAGCAGGCAAAGTGTAATTCTAACAAAATAAAGTGTTATTATAACAGTAACAAAAAGTGACATTTTAACGAGAAAAAGTGTGATTTTAGCTGACAAAAGTGTGATTCTAACAAGATAAAGTGTTATTTTAACAGGCAACAGTGTAATTTTAGCAAAAAAAAGTGTAATTGTAGCAGCATAAAGTGTTATTTTAGCAACAAAAGTGTGATTCTAACAAAAGGGTAATCAAAAGTGGGATTTGTAGCAGCATAAAGTGTTATTTTAGCTTACAAAAGTGTAATTCTAACAAAATAAAGTGTTATTTTAATAGGCAACAGTGACATTTTAACAGAAAAAAGTGTGATTTTAGCTGACAAAAGTGCAATTCTAACAAGATAAAGTGTTATTTTAACAGCAAATGTGTAATTTTAGCAAAAAAAGTGTAATTGTAGCAAAGATAAAGTGTTATTTTAGCAACAAAAGTGTGATTCTAACAAAAGGGTAATCAAAAGTGGGATTTGTAGCAGCATAAAGTGTTATTTTAGCTTACAAAAGTGTAATTCTAACAAAATAATGTGTTATTTTAACAGACAACAGTGTAATTTCAGCAAAACAAAGTGTCATTGTATCAGCAAAAAGTGTTATTTTAGCAACAAAAGTGTAATTCTAACAAAAGGATAATCAAAAGTGGGATTTCTCCAAAAAAAAATGGATAAACTGTAATTTTAACAAAGAAAGAGTAATTGTAAGCAACAAAAGTAGAATTTTTCAAAAAAAACTGACTAATCTTAATGAATATGAACATATATGCTAAAAACATTAGTTGACAAAATACAGTGATCAAAAATAAATGTCCTACATGTCCTAAATGAACTAATAATAACTGGCTAATCAAAATGAAGAAACCAAATACAGTTATCAAATAGAACAGTACAACAACAATGGTGACAAAGTACAGTGATCAAATACAGTCCAATTACATAACAATGTCCAATAAATTAAAAAAAACGTCTAAATAAATGAAGAGAAAAGATCATAAAACTCTTAAAACCCAAAAACAAATCATAAAACTCTAAAAACCCAACAAAAAATACCTTCTGAAGTAATATGAATGGACGAAAATGGCAGCTTGCAAGTGAGAAAAGAAAATGGAGAAAAAACGATAATAAGGTAACAAAAAAGCGTTAAAATTGGGGGATTTAGAGAGCAGTTTGGGCGAAAATTAATGGGGTTTAATTTGGGGGAAATATTTTGGGGGGAAATTAGTTTTGAATAATAGAGAGATGATAAATGGGGGGAAGTTTGTAGGATGTGTGTGTGTGATGTTTTGATTGACAACCTGCATGCATGCTAATACCCTATGAGTGGTAGGAGGAGAGAGATAATTATTTTAGCCATTAGAATATTATTATTAGTTGTTTTTTTCTTTTAATCTAAGTCATTCAATAACATGATCTAAGGGTAGACAATGGAACTCATGGACTCAAATGTAAGACATAGACTTACTTGATCTTATTACTATATATATATATATATATATATATATATATATATATATATATATATATATATATATATATATATATATAGAAGAGATCAACTAAGGCCACCATATATATTTGAGTCCATAAGTCCTTCTAAAGGCCATTGGATCAAGGCAATGAAAGGTTAGGATTTGATGTTAATATGTGGCTACAAATTAATCCCTCCACCTTTTCTCTAATTAACTCATCAATTCAATAAACCAACCTCACTAATCATTTATCATTTCATTATCACAACTCCTCCTCCTCTCTCTACATCTCAGTTTTCTCTCCTCTCTAAAAAAACCCCAAAATCCCAAAAAATCAAAATCCAAATAAATCACCCACTCCTCTCATCTTCATTCACCACCACCCACCACCCCCCCACCCGACACCAACTCACCACCCACCACCGCCGCCACCCCACCGCCGCCACCTCGTTTTTTTTTTTTTTTTTTTTCGTTTTGTGTTTATTTTTATGTTTTGAGTTGTTTTTTCCATTCATTTTTTTGTTGTCTTTTATTTTCTTTTAATTATCTTTTATACAAATATGGACTAAAGTTATACAAAAATGGACTAAAGTTATACAAAAATAGACTAAAGTTATACAAATATGGACTAAAGTTATACAAAGAAGGACTAAAGTTATACAAAAATTGACTAAAGTTATACAAAAAATTGACTAAAGTTATACAAAAATTGACTAAAGTTATACAAAAATGGACTGAAGTTATACAAAAAAGGACTGAAGTTATACAAAAATTGACTAAAGTTATACAAATATGGACTAAAGTTATACAAATAAGGACTAAAGTTATACAAAAATGGACTAAAGTTATACAAATATGGACTAAAGTTATACACATAAGGACTAAAGTTATACAAAAATTGACTAAAGTTATACAAATATGGACTAAAGTTATACAAAAATTGACTAAAGTTATCAATTTTTGTATAACTTTTGTCCATTTTTGTATAACTTTTGTCCATTTTGGTATAAATTTAGTCCATTCTTTGTATAACTTTAGTCCTTATTTGTATAACTTTAGTCCATATTTGTATAACTTTAATCCAAATTTGTATAACTTTAAACCAAATTTGTATAACTTTAGTCCAAAATCGTATAACTTTAGTCCAAAATCGTATAACTTTAGTCCAAAATCGTATAACTTTAGTCCAAAATCGTATAATTTTGTATAACTTTAGTCCAAAATCGTATAACTTTAATCCAACTTTGTATAACTTTAGTCCATTTTGGTATAACTTTAGTCCATTTTTGTATAACTTTAGTCCTTATTTGAATAACTTTAGTCCATATTTGTCCATATTTGTATAACTTCAGTCCATTTTTGTATAACTTTAATCCATTTTTGTATAACTTTAGTCATTTTCGATAAATTAATTGGAGTTTTATATAACTTTAGTCCAAAATTTGTGTAACTTTAGTCCAAAATTGTGTAACTTTAGTACAAAATCGTATAACTTTAGTCCAAAATCGTATAACTTTAGTCCAACAAACGTATAAATTAATTGGAGTTTTATATAATTTTATCATAGATTAGAAACTAAAAAAACCAACAATTTTATCATAGATTCATCAAAAAAAAATTAACAATGAAATACAATACAATAACAATAACAATAATTGAAATAACAAACGTCAGATCTAAAAATTTAAATATTTACATTTGAAAAATTTATATATCGTTTGTATAACTTTAATGCACGCAGTGTATAACTTTAATAGGCAAGATGTATAACTTTAGTTCAAAATTTGTGTAACTTTAATTTATACAATGTATAACTTTAGACATTAACAGTATAACTCTATTTTGATTATTGTATAACTTTAGCCCAAAATATGAAACTAAAAAAAAACTTGAAAAATAACAAATAAGAAATTCAAAACAACAAAGATCGAGTGTATAACTTTAATGCACGCAGTGTATAACTTTAATAGACAAGATGTATAACTTTAGTTCAAAAAACCAAATATGTAACACTAACAAAAAAATACCAACAATAATAAATAACATTATCTAAAAAAAAACCAAATATGTGACACTAACAAAAAAAATACCCACAATAATAAATAACATTATCTAAAAAAAAAACAAAATATGTAACACTAACAAAAAAATTACCAACAATAATAAATAACATTAAAATACCAAATCAGAATAAAAAAAAAAAAAAAAAAAAAAAAAAACAAACCAAACGGCATTCAACAGTACCAACACCAATACCAAACAAAAAGATCGGAAAAAGGGTATACTTTCTTTGTTAAAAAGTA
This sequence comes from Silene latifolia, assembly GCF_048544455.1. Classification (NCBI taxonomy): domain Eukaryota; kingdom Viridiplantae; phylum Streptophyta; class Magnoliopsida; order Caryophyllales; family Caryophyllaceae; genus Silene; species Silene latifolia. The sequence goes on along the minus strand of NW_027413156.1, from coordinate 276,927 downwards.
AATCTCAAAAAAACAAAAAAAACAACAAAACACCAAACAAAACAAGACCACATCATTATAAAATTGTTAGATCTATTAAAAAATACAACTATTTTCGAGAAAACACAACACCAACGACAACACCAACGACAACACAATGAAAAACAAAGTTAAGATTTGAAAAACAATGAAAAACTTCAAACAATGAAAAACAATGAAAAACAAATTATAAAACATAAAAACAAAAATTAGAAACAGAAAAACAATGTAAATCTGAAAAAAAAAAAAAAGAGAGAAAGAAAGGGAGGCAGGCGGCGGTGTGGCCGAGATCTCGTGGCTGCCGGGAGGGAGAAAGGGAGTAGATCTGAGGGTGGTGGGGATATGCGGTAGGCGGCGGGGGAGGAGTCGTGGTGCGGGAGGAGAGCCGTGGGTCGCTACCGAGGTGGTGCGGATGTCGGTGAAGGTGTGTGGTTGGAATGGTGGTGGCCGGCGACCGGGAAGAAGGGAGTGATGGGGGTGGTGATTCCCGGTGGGTCAGGTGGTGGTCGGCATTGGAGGAGTTTTTTTTTTTTTTTCTCGTTTGTTTTTGTTTTGATTTTGTTTATAGAGAGAAAAATGAGAGAGAATGTAGAGAGATAGGAAGAGTTTGTGAGAATGAGGGATGAATGTTTAGTGAGGAAGGAGTTATTGATAATGAGTGAAGAATGGATTAGTGAGGATTTTAATTGCAATGAGGAGCTAATTAGAGGAGATGAATTTACTCGCCATCCATCGAGATCTAATCTCAACCTTCCATTCCTCCATCCTATGGTCCTTATAAGACTTTCAGGACTCATAAGATGTAAAGCCTATATAACTATATATATATATATATATATATATATATATATATATATATATATATATATATATATATAGGCGGGATCTCGTGTGTTTTGTTGTTATGGTGAGTTGTGAGTTTTATAAAATCTAGACAATTGGATCATGAAAACCGAGCGTTGAGATCAAACTTATATGAAACACAAGCAACTCACGCAACAAACCCATTAAACACAATCTCTTCAACCTCTCTCCATCCACAAACTACTGTCATCAAATCTTACCTTTCAATTTCTTAACAACATTATTATTTATTAATTATCAATTAAATCAATATAAATTCCAATCAAACAAATTTGATTTTCTGCTGAAGGAGGTAGTTCAGAGGGTGATTAAGCTCAGATTAATGGTGAATAAATTTAAGGGGAGATATTTGTGGGACTTGATGATGATTTGGGGGAATTGATCGGAAATATAGATTCTTGATTGATGAATTTGGGGGAATTGATCCACTATTTTGCGACGCGACGGTACTCGATGATAGGCGACTATTTTTAATGGCGGTGATCGAATTGGTGACAGCTGCTAGTGGAATTTAGTTGGATTCATAATTGATAATTTGTGTGTAAAGGGGCAGTTCTGGGCTGCCGGCCGGAAATGAGCTTGATGACGACGGGTTTCGCCTGAGTTCAACGGGATGTTGATGGCGGTTGGCGAAGGCGCAGGTAGTGGTGGGTGTCTGAGATGAAATTGATGTGTTTGACTCGTAGTTGCAGTTGCAGATTGGTGTCTGATTGGTGAGCTTGTCGAAAACGAGGGATGCTGTTATTAATTTGACGATGACGAGATGATGAGGATATGGTGGTTAATGTGGATGAAAGTGACGGGATGATGTAGATATGGTGATTTTATTTATGGTTTACGGATGCTCCCGCTAGTGAACGGTAGTAGTGGTGGTGGTGGGAGCAATGGCGTCTCAAATCTCCCTGGTTGTCATATTCCTCCCTTCAGAACATTGTTGGGAAATTGAAGTCGGGTAATTGAGCTCAAAGAGACGGGTTAAGGCCGGAAACGTGTTTAAGGGTGAAATTGGGTGCCGGTTTGCTCCTTATTTCCCATTCATACCTGCGTAGGAATATCGGAGGGTGTCCAGCTGCAGACTCAGCTAAGAGCTTGTTTGTGTTAAATGTTGTTTTTGTAACAGAAAACTCAAATTGTTGATATATGTTTTTAAAATCTAAGGCTCGTGGTACAAAATCTACGATGCAAGGGATACAAAAACAACATATTTGTTTGTCTAAGGAAATTTCTGATTTAAATATTTACAGTACTCAAACCACTAGTTATGACTGGGTATTCAAAGATTTAATCTAAAAATACAAGGCCTGATATAATGTATCAGATACACTATTCAAGTTTATGACCGTCAAATTCAATCAATAAGGATGATCTCAATGATTAATCAACAGAATAAGATAGTATTAGCTGAGATGAGAAATTCTTGAATGGTTCAAGTTCGAATGGTGAGAGCAAGTTCTCTTTGGTGAACAAATGAGGATACAAGCTCATCAAGGAAGTCAACCTGGATGGTCCTCCATATATTTGAGCACCTGCCAGAAATATATGTGTTTTACGATTAAACCCCAAAGCTGCCAACATCAGTACTGCTTCTTCAGGAGTTAATGGACATAGACCTTCTGACCTAAGGTCAGCAGGAGATGTTAACCTGCACGAAATAACGAGAACTAAGCAATAAAGTATAAAGATAATAAAACAACCCATTAGACCCAGCTTGTCAGCAGGGACACCGCGTTTTGAGAATCAACATAGGCCCGGCAGTCCGATACGCTAGCCAAAATTTTACTGAGAATCAACATAGGCCCGGCAGTCCAATTAGTGCATATTTATTTTCGGGTCAAAGGACTTTTTCAGTAACTATGGAACTAATCCAAGTGGTGATGACAGTGGCGAGCGACTCTAGACCGTTTAAATCTGAATAATGATCTGCTGGTCGCATTTGTGTTTAAGCGCTTTTGAGACACCGTCTAAATCCAAGTAATGAATAATATACTCCAATAACACACGAATAAAACTACAATAACAACATAATAACACTACAATAACAGCACAATAACACATGGCAAAAAAAAGAGTAAAAAAATCAGAGTAGTTAAAAAAAATCAAAATGACACCGGAATAACATCACAATAACACCAGAATAACAGCACAATAACATGTGGTAAAAAAAGGGTAAAAAAATCAAGAGTAAAAAAAATCAAAGTGACACCATAATAACATCACAATAACACCAGAATAACAGCACAATAACACATGGTAAAAAAAGAAAAAAAATTCAAAGTAATTAAAAAATCAAAGTGACACCTTTAATAACATCACAATAACAAAGAGAATAACGAGACAATAACACGTGGTAAAAAAAATCAAAGTCGTAAAAAATCAAAGTAATAGCAGAATAACATCACAATAACAATAACAGCGGAATAACAATAACCGCACAATAACATGTGGTAAAAAAAAAAAGAGAAAAAAAATCAAAGTCGTAAAAAAAATCAAAGTGACAGCAGAATAACATCACAATAACAGCGGAATAACAATAACAACACAATAACACGTGGTAAAAAAAAAGAGAAAAAAATCAAAGACGTAAAAAAAATCAAAGTGACAGCAGAATAACATCACAATAACAATAACAGCATAATAACACGTGGTAAAAAAAAAGAGAAAAAAAATCAAAGGCGTAAAAAAAATCAAAGTGATAACAGAATAACATCGCAATAACAGCACAATAACACGTGGTAAAAAAAAAAAAGAGAAAAAAAAAATCAAAGTCGTAAAAAAAATCAAAGTAAAAAAAAGGTACAATAACAGCATAATAACACGAGGTAAAAAAAATAAGAGTAAAAAAAATTAAAGTAAAAAAAATGGTACAAAAAGAAAAAGAAAAAAAGATAACATAATGAGAAGTAGAGAAAAACATAAGAGAAAAGAGATAAAAAAAGAGAGAAAAAAATTTAAGTAAAAAAAAAAGTAAAACTAGAAAAAAGAGAAAATAAGTAAATGACAGTGGTTTTATATGACAGGTAAGATTAGATCTTGGTCATTCATCTCTAATATAATCTAGTGGTTGAGATTTCAAAGACAAACTCACAACTCACCATGTAAACCAAACTCACAAGATCCTATATATCTATATATATATATATATATATATATATATATATATATATATATATATATATATATATATATATATATATATAGAGAGAGAGAGAGAGAGAGAGATTGAATCATGTGAGACCCTTCTTCTTAGGTGAGGCGGTGAACACCTTCTAAACCGTCGGATCTAATAACTAAAGATACTCAGGATCTTTATGCCACGTGTCCCCTATATTATCCACCAAATGCACAGCTTACATTTCATTTACTCAACTCATTTCACCGAGTCTCCTTCTCTCTTCAACTCAACTCCCATCATCTTCTTCTCGTCATTTGCCATTAACGACGAACGAAACCGCCTTCTCAATTTCAATCATTTGAATTTTCTCCATCTTAATTTCTAGGGTTTCCGATTCTCTTCAATATTCAATTATTTTCCCCCAATTTTCACTCAATTTTCACAATTCAAGATGCCGAGCCCTAAGAAACGATTAGATAACAAAGGATTCTTCGCTTCTGTATCTTCTATTCTCTCTATGTTTAGTAATGCCATGCATAGATCTCATCATAACGTATAATTTCTCCTTTTCCTTTTCGGTTTAAGTCGAAATCGTTGTCGATTTGTTCAATTATTAGTCAAGTCTTTGGAATTTTTCATTGTTGTTACTGATTTTGAATGGACTTGAGCTTAATTATTTATCGTTGTAGCCTAATTTGTCGTGTTGGAAGTCAGTTTTACTGATTTGTCGCTGTAATTTTCTGCATGTTGTTTGATCATATGGAGCTTAAGTATTGATATTGTCGTGTCTTCTAACCAAGTTCAATCTTCAAATGGATGATACACTATTCAACTCTTGTTCAATGCTAATCTCTGGGAGAAAAGGTTAGATCTTTTAATTTGTTGCGTTTTCATTATTTTTTTACGCATATCAAGTGTTTGCTGAAATGTCTGTGTGGGTTTAAACCTGTTTAGCGTATTTTTTCAATGTGAAAGGTGCTCAATGCTTACTTGCTTATGTAATATAGATGGAGAAAGTTGTTGGTTCATTACAACTTGGAGATGTTAGGAATTGAGGTAGAATATTCTGCAATATGACATTGTTGGATTGATACCTTTGTTTTCGCTCAACGCCAATCTTTCACTATCTTCTTACAGGAGACGAGAGAATGGCATAATAAGTTCTCTGGTTTTCTATTTCGAAATTTTTTATGAATTTTATCTCATAATTTGCCTCACAATTTAGGTAACGGATTATGGAAGTATTGAATTTAATCTTAACTGCTGGCGCTCATCTGGTTCTTATGTTGTTTACAGGGACCTTCGCTCTATACACATTGTTTTGTGCTTTTACCGATCACGAAGTTCATGTTTTAAATGGCATGTTCATGGATACATAGCATATTGTCAATACTTTTCAGCTTAACTGTGGAATCTTAATAAATGGAGATAGGGGTGTCTTGGGATGTTAACATGGAATTTTAAGGCATTTACATATGTAATTTAACATTGGACTAACCCGAATGCGAGAGGTTTTCTACTATACGAAAAGGGCTACACATGCACCGACTCACCGAGCCTTGTTAGTGCTAGTTTGGGTTGAAAAATTCTTATCTACGAGTATAAGTTGTTATTTGTCTACTTTCATATCGGATTTGGCCATTGTCGTCTATTAGCTCAAAAGGTAGAGCAATGTGTTATTGCACATGGTGTGGGTTCGAGCCCCACATAGACGAACATATATAAAGCACTAGTTACACTTTGTAGTAACATTAGTTGTTCTATGTGGTAACAATAATTATCGAACAAAGTGATGCTAGCTAAGAATAACACTAGTTATTTGATAATGTAACATTGTTTCGTATATATAATAACACTGTTTATTTGATAAAGTAACACTTATGTTACATATATTGATAATAGACGCTCATGTAGGAATTGAACCTACATCCTTTATGCAATTGCACAAATGCTCTACCAATTGAGCTAATGAGCTAGTTTAGTAGAAACTGAATATTCCACCAACACACTACAGTTGATGTAATGGCCACAATATAAGTTTCACAGAACAAGCTCTAAGATTCACTGAACAAGATCTGAGATTCACAAAACAAAGTCTGAGATTCACCGAATAAAGAAAAGAGCAAAAAAGGTGATTTTAACCACTTATGATGACCAAGTTTCACAAAACAAGCCCTAAGATTCACTAAATAAAGTATGAGATTCACAAAATAAGGTCTGAGATTCACCAAATAAGGAAAAGAGCAAAAAAACGTGATTTTAACCACTTATGATGACCAAGTTTCACATAACAACCTCTAAGATTCACTGAACAAGGTCTGAGATTCACAAAACAAAGTCTGAGATTCACCTAATAAAGAAAAGAGCAAAATAGGTTATTTTAACCAATTATGATGATCAAGTTTCACAAAACAAGCCTTAAGATTCACTGTATAAGATATGAGATTCACAAAATAAGGTCCGAGATTCACCAAATAAGGAAAAGAGCAAAAACGTGATTTTAACCACTTATGATGACCAAGTTTCACAAAACAAGCTCTAAGATTCACTTAACAAGGTCTGAGATTCACAAAACAAAGTCTGAGATTCACCTAATAAAGAAAAGAGCAAAATAGGTGATTTTAACCACTTATGATGATCAAGTTTCACAAAACAAGCCTTAAGATTCACTAAATAAGGAATGAGATTCACAAAATAAGGACTGAGATTCACAAAATAAGGCAAAGAACAAAATAGGTGATTTTAACCACTTATGATGACCAAGTTTCACAAAACAAGCTCCCAGATTCACCGTACAAGGTCTGAGATTCACAAAATAAGGTCTCGGATTCACCAAATAAGGAAAAAAGCTAAAAAGTAACAGACAAAAAATTCTACTATAAAGTTCTGAAATAGAAACTAAGTCAGAAAACATCAAAAGTGCAAGATAGGAGATTAACAAATAAAGTTCCACAATATTAGCATATAAGGTTCATAATCTCTGCCACAAACCAAGTTTCAGGATCTTATAATCTATATTTCAATAAATAACCTACTAGATTCAAATAATTAGCTCTTATATTTACAAAATAAGCACTCTGATTCACAAAATAGACAATGTTAAACAATCTTTGCCACAAACCAAGCTTCATAATCTTATAGTCTATATTCACTAAATAACCTATCAAATTCACATAATTAGCTCTTATATTTACAAAATAAGCTATCTGATTCATAAAATAAGGAGAATAGCAAAACTTAGCCCGAGAAATGAATTAACTCCAGCCTAGTTGACGAGCATTTTTGTAATGTAATTGCGGTGGAAAAATAATGTAATGGCGAGCATTTTTGTTGATAACAGTTTTATTTAGGCCTTCATCCGAGGAACTGTGAAGAAGGATAAGACCAACGCAACCAAAGAAATCAGCGAGAAGCAGAAGAAAAATAGGCAAACTTAGCCCGAGAAATGAATTAACTCCAGCCTCATTGCACCATTGATTATGTTTCAAGTAGTGATATAGCTACCTTGCTGTCATCATTGCCATTATATTTGGACCTGAATGTGTTGAAGTTGCTTGTCTTGAAATAAAACAATGTTCTTCATAAACTTATCAGCCACATATATATAGAATGTAGGGTATTTACAAAATGATACGAGTATACAAGTCGCATCGGTGTTATATTGTTCTTTATGCAATCAGATGGCATTTACAAGGCTAAGAAAGGGAGATTTAAGTGTAGAATTTAGCTTATGTGGTCAAGAAATCGGTTCTGAAGTGTGTGATAATAATAATTGGCAGAAAATAATTCGTAGGCCAGAAAAGCTTCGAATGGGATATTGCTAGATCTGAAGAGCAGCGGCAATGGAACCAGCAAGGTTTATTTCTAGTTGACGTTAATAAGGTAGTAATTTGGTGAGACCGGCCGCCTCGCCATAATGAGGTGCCTCACCGGATCCGGCCTCTATATATATATATATATATATATATATATATATATATATATATATATATATATATATATATATATATATATGAAATAGGATCATATGAGTTTGGTTTTTTGGTGAGTTACCCCTCTAAATCTAAACCACTAATCTAATCTAAGATGGATGGCTGAGATTAGATCTTACCTAACCTACAAATACCCACTTTTTCCTCAATATCCCCCATTATTAGAAAAAATCACTCTCTCTCCTCCTTCAACCTCTAAAAAACCAGAACAAAAAAAAAAAAAAAGAATCCATAAGAATTATGAAATTCAATCTTCATCAATTTCGTTCAAATTCTGACTACAAACTCGGTCTTCATCATACTCATTCAAATTCGTCATCAATTAAGGAGATTTCGTCGTCACTTTCGCCTCATCTTCGTATTTCTCTTCAATTTCACAATAGGTAAGTACTAATTTTGTTTTTCCAGATCTGATTTGTGCGTTTTCATTATCGTTCTTATCTAATGTTCGTTTCATTTTCGTTGATTCGTTGTATATCTGCTTGTTCTTATGTCTTTGTTGTTAAATTACTTGTTCTCTCATTATTTTTGCCAATAATTTCTAAGGTTTTGAGTTTGAGATGAGAATTCTAAATGATTTGTGCATTTTCATCTTGTTTGTAAGGTGTTTGAGTAGGTTTTTTTATTCAATTGTGTTTTTGTATCTTTGATAATATCTCGAATTCTCTGGTTAATCATTAATAAGCGCTTATTGTATTACTTTAACCGAGTTATTGTATTATTGAAACTCAGTTATTGTATTTTGTATTTTGTATTTACTTCTTGTTTGCTATGTTTGAATATATTCTGTTAATAATAGTTATTGTATTGCTTTAACCGAGTTATTGTATTATTCAAACTTAGTTATTGTATTGTTTTAACTTAGTTGTTTCAAATTAAAGTTGTTGTAAGATGGCGTATTCTTATATAATCTGTTTAGGTTGGTTATAATAATATTACACCTCAATTATTGTATTGTTTTAGCTTAGTTATTTCAATTTGGAGTTATTATTGTGGTCTCATATAATATGCTTATAGTCGGTTATAATATTATACTTTACTTCTCTAAAATATCCAGTTATTTTATAGTTGTTTTACGGTTATTGTATTATACAAACTCGATTATTGTATTTTGCGATTACTTTTTTTCTTTGTTTTAATCATAACAACATTATTGTATTACTTTAACCGAATTATTGTATTATTCAAACTTAATTATTGTATTGTTTTAAATTAGTTATTTCAAATTAGAGTTGTTGCAAGATGACGTCTTCTTATATAATCTGTTTAAGTTGGTTATAGTAATATTACATCTCAATTATTATATTGTTTTAACTTAGTTATTTAAATTTGTAATTATTGTTGTGGTCTTATATAATCTGCTTATAGTTGTATAGTAATTTATAACTTACTCCCTTTTTGTTTTTATTTCTTTCAGTGAGCTTTTGTTGTCGCTAGTTCACCCACATCAATAGGCAAGACATGGTTCTCGTCGGGAAGAAATATCGGTGGAAGAAACGTGAACACAACGGCAAGACACGATTCTCGTTGGAAGAAATATTTTTAGACGTTGTAATAGAGATAAATATATGTAATATTTGTGATGTACTATTGTTAGATGTATTATTTGAAATGCTTAGATGTAATGATGATGATGCTTAGCTATAATTTGTTGGAGATATTTAAGTGTAATGTGTTGGAAACAAAATAGTTATATAATAAAAGTAAGTGATTTGTTTTAGCCATGTTATATATGATTATTTCATTTTTCAGATTTTGCAATTGCATTAACCAATCTCAATGATTGATTGAATGGAAATGACTAGTTATTCAATTAAAGAAGATGAAAACAAACACACGATAGATATTTGAATATATTTGAGTTTCATCTTAATACAATAACACAATTTACTCATTACAATAACCGAGTTTCTACATTACAATAACTACAAATACCGAGTTTTACATTACAATAACGAGTTTCTACATTACAATAACTAAGCGAGTTTCTACATTGGAATAATTACAAATACCAGTTTCTACATTACAATAGGTGAGCTTTTATATATTACAATAACTGAGTTTCTACATTACAATAATTGAGCTATTCAATTAAACAAGATGAAAGCTAACAACAAATGACCAAGTATATACATCAATTTTTCCATTGAACGTCAATTATCCGCGTCTATCTTGATTCAATCTGCAAATCACCAAAAAGAAGAATATAACTTAACAGAACATCATATAGAATGACTCGGTCAATATATTATAATAACTAGACTATAAAATAAGCGTAATTGAGTTTAAACAACTAACGAGTGAATAATCAATCACATATAGAATAACTGACTTTATTCATTACAATAATCGAGTTTCTACATTACAATAACTACAAATATCGAGTTTCTACATACCATAACGAGTTTATACATTACAATAATCGACATCCTACATTACAATAATCGAGTTTCTACATTACAATAATCGAGTTTACGCATTTGAATAACTATTAAATAACCACGTTTCTTCATTACAATAATTGAGTTTCTATATTGAACTAGACATTATAACATACAATTGGTGTGCTAAGTTATATTACCAACAATTTTTCGGGATTATGATAATAAATCACCAATCAAATGCCAACGGTATGATAAACAAGCATATTAACGGAGTAACAATTGAAATAACTCGCAAAATAACATATATTCACTTACATAATCTACACTTACCTTCGTTTTGTCAATTTGCGCTAGGTTTTTACGCAAATTTTGGGCAAAAAGCGACGATTGATGCGTGTATTAATCAAATTGAATTAAGATAATGAATTAATTTTGTGTTTTCAACTTGAATTACTCAAGTTTTGAGAAATTTTGATTGGATTATGCCATAAATTGGAAGAAAATAGGAAAAAGAGGGGAAGAATGAAGAAAGGGAGGGGAAAAATAGTAAGCAGGGTAACGTAGAACAAGAATGAACTGGAAGAGAGAAAGAAAAATTAAGGTTGTGTATTTTTGTGTGGGTTAATCTCACCTGATCTTGTTAGATCCAATGGTATATAAATGCGGGAACTCTACTGAAAAGTAAGAAACTCACCTATCCCCGCCTATATATATATATATATATATATATATATATATATATATATATATATATATATATATATATATATATATATAGATTTAGGATCCGGTGAGAACGTTGAGAACGCATTAAATTATAGAATATATCACGTGTCCCATTAATCTAACTGACTCCCCTTTTAACTTATACTCCATATAACGTGCCCAATTAAATTATTCACACACTACACCCAAACAGTGAACCTCTGACGCCGGTGAATTGTCGCCGTTGACAACCTCCAATGCCGGCGTCGACCACGCAACCACCGCACCTTATCTGCTGCTGAACACTATCACACCCTCGCCACTGTCGATCTATATCCGGCGACCCAATCAGCGTCATCCTTGAAATATACCGACGCCGGCCACCCTAACTCAACTATTAAGCTGACCATGCATCCCCTTCCAACGCCAGCGTTGCACTGACACTATTAAGCTCCCACCTCTGTCGCCACCAGCACTAGTTCAGCGCCTCCCCCGACCACTCAAACCACGGTGAAGTGATGACTTCTCTAATCACCGATGTTCAACCGAATCATCACCTATTTGATCAAGGTATTGTTTCAACCAAATTGTGTTCAAATTAGAGGCCTGGAAACTCATCAGATTAGAAAATTTATTAATTAAAATTGGTAGAAATCTACACTAATTTTGAATGTATGTACTATATTAATGTAGTTTTAACATAGATACACACAATTAGTTATCAGGTACATCAAAATTGGTTTGAGATACATCAATATAAAAAGCAGATATATTAATTTCGTGAACCACAAATTGCGTCGGGAATGTTTTGTAGTGATTCGTCGGCATTGCAATGAACTTAGAATCAACTACTATAAATGAGTGTACTAATAATCAGTAACCAGAAAAATAAACAGCAACAAAGCCATCACTATCATTGCCAAAATGCAAAAACCCAAAAGCAAATTGAAACCAGTATCGCAAAAAACACAGCCAACCAAAACTATCCTCCATATAATCAAACCCCACTAATCTCAAAATACAACCAAAATTGAAACCAACCTCATTTACCAATGCTAAATTCCCAAAGGTTATCTACTGTTTCATCTCAAAAATATCATTAGGTCCAATAACCAAGTTATACGCAACAAAAAAAATTCATCCTGGAGCGTCGATCATGGTGGTGCGACGGCGTCTGGGTGGTCGGGGAAGGTGCGGCGTTTGGCTGTGACGACGTCTGCTGGTGGTGGGCAATGACATCGAATGGCAATGGTGGAAAGTATTGATGTCGCATACAGAATGACGATGAGTTTTTTTTTTTTTGGGTAATTTATGATTATGTTTGTGTGAGGTTAGTTTGGACCGTGGCTTTCTTTTTAATCCAATGGTTTGTGTTCGTTCTCACCGAGTGATCGTTCTCACCAACTAAGGCCATGTATATCTATTGAGTCCATAAGTTCTATTAAGGGTCATTGGATGATGAAAATGGATGGTCAAGATCAACCCAAAAAAAATGTGTTTAATAGCTAATCTCACCATCTCTCTCCTCTTTCACTAATCCACTCTAATTAATCACTAATTTACTATATATTTGTTTTTCACTCATCCATTTCTCTTTCATCTTACACATTTCATTTCTCTCTTCTCTCAAACTCTAAAAAAAAAAACCCCAAAAAAAAAAAACTCAAAAAATCCAAATAAATAAAAAACCCAAAAATCCAAATAAATAAAAAAAAAACCCAAAACACCCAAAAAAATCAAAAACCCAAAAAATCAAAAATCCAAACAAATAAAAAAGTTCTCTTCCTCTACACCACCACCCCACCCGACACCACCCACCGCCACGACCCACCATCTCACAACCACCGCCGCCGGAACGTTTTTTTTTTTTTTTTTTTTTTTTTTTTTTTTCGTTTTGGTGTTATTTTTTATGTTTTAAGTTGTTTTTTTCATTCGTTATTTTTGTTGTGTTTTTTTCATTCGTTATTTTTGTTGTCTTTTATTTTGTTTATTCTTGTCTTTTTATCTATTTTCTCAATTTTCGGTTTTTTTACATTTTTTTCTTAAGATTTTGGGTAAAATAAATCTCATATAATAAGTTAATTTTAATATTTTGAAAAAATAACTTTATTATCTCGTTTTGTGGTGGTAGTTTGGTGGAAAGTTATACAAAAAATGGACTAAAGTTATACAAAAATGGACTAAAGTTATACAAAAATGGACTAAAGTTATACAAAAATTGCCAAAAGTTATACTGTTATGGACTAAAGTTATACAAATAAGGACTAAAGTTATACAAAAACTGACTAAAGTTATACAAATATGGATTAAAGTTATACAAATAAGACTAAAGTTATACAAATATGGACTGAAGTTATACAAACAAGGACTAAAGTTATACAAAAATTGACTAAAGTTATACGAATATGGACTAAAGTTATACAAATAAGGACTAAAGTTACAAAAAAATGGACTAAAGTTATACAAAAATGGACTAAAGATATACAAATACATTAGGCATGTGCTGAACTTCTACTCAATGAATGTATAACTCTAGTAACGATATGAATAACTTCTACTCAACGAATGTATAACTCCAGTAAAAATGTGTATAATTTCAATGACTTTAGTCAATTTTTGTATATCTTTAATGAATTTTTTTATAACCTTAGCCCATTTTAGTATAACTTTACTCCTTATTTATATAACTTTATCACATTTTTGTATAACTTTAGTCCATTTTCGATAAATTAATTGGAATTTATATAAGTACTTTTTGTATGAATTTAGTCCATATTTGTATAACTTTAGTCCATATTTGTATAACTTTAGTCCATATTTGTATAACTTTAGTCAATTTTTGTATAACTCTAGTCGTTATTTGTATAACTTTAGTCCATATTTGTATAACTTTAGTCCATATTTGTATAACTTTAATCCAAAATTGTGTAACTTTACTACAAAATCGCATAACTTTAGTCCAAAATCGTATTACTTTAGTCCAAAATCGTATAACTTTAGTCCAATATATAACCGAAATCCTAAAAACCACCAATACTAACTTTGAACCAACAATACTAGATCTGGAAAAAAAAAGTCATTATCTAAATATCAAAATGTAATATAAGATATATTTGAAATAAAAAAATATAAACTAAGTAAATAACAACATAATAAGTAAATAACAACACACAACAAAATAATATAAATTGTATAACTTTAATTTTTGAAGAATATAACTTTTGTCGTAAATAGTATAACTTTAATGTTTTAAGGGTATAACTTTAGTCGTAAATAGTATAACTTTAATGTTTTAAGGGTATAACTTTAGTCGTAAATAGTATAACTTTAATGTTTTAAGGGTATAACTTTAATGTTTTAAGGGTATAACTTTAGTCGTAAATAATATAACTTTAATGTTTTAAAGGTATAACTTTAGCTGTAAATAGTATAACTTTAATATTTTCAGGGTATAATTTAAGTCGTAAATAGTGTAACTTTTATAAAAACCAACAAAAAGAAACGAAAAAGAATCGAAAATAATTGTAATCCATGATAACAAAAACCCGTTAATCTAACAAAAAACACGAATATCTAAGAAAAAACCAAATAACAAAAAAATAAACCAAATAACAATAAAAATAAACCAAATAAAAAAAACAAATTAACAATGAAAGCAGCCAAGTAAATCTAAAAAACAAAAAAAGACAAAAAAAAAAACAAAAAACAAAGACAACACCAACGACATAAAAAGCAACGGCAACGACAACACCAACGACATCAACACCAACGACAACACCAACGACAACGACAAGACCAACGACACCAACACCAACGACAACACCAACACAAATAAAAACACTCGAAAAAAAATATATTAAAAAAGAAAACAAATCAAAACCCGAAAACAATCCCGTCTTTTTTTCAGATCTGAAAAAAAAGGTGAAGTGGCAGGGGTTGTGGTTGGTGGCGCCAGGTCTGGTGGTGTTAGCGCAGGGGTTGTGGGTTGATGTCGGTGTTGTTGTTGGTTGTTGTTGATGCTGCTGTTGTTGGCGGGTTGATGTCGGTGTTGTTGTTGGTTGTTGTTGCTGATGTCGGTGGTGTTGGCGGGTTGCGGGTCGGGTGTGGTGTGTGGTGTGTGGTGGTGGGCAGCAGGTGGGTCGGGTGTGGTGTTGGGAGGAGAGGTTGTTTTGGGTTTTTTGTTGTTGTTTTAGTTTGGTTTTTTTTGTATCAGTTTGTTTTTTTTTTGTTTAGTGAGGGTGGGAGGAAAATGAGAGAGAAAGAGTGAATGGGAGAAGTGAGAGAGGATGAGTGAATGAGGAAATGAGTTGGGAGATTAGAATGGGGAAGAAGTTATACAGATTAGGAGGAGTTATACAGGATTAGGGAGGGAGATTAGGGAGGTTCATTTGTGACCCTTGAATGAGATGTAATCTCATCCCTCCATTCCTTCCATCCTAAGGTCCTTATAAGGACTTAGGGAGTCATAAGATGTAAGGGTCTTATGAGAACCCTTCTCTCTCTCTCTCTCTCTCTCTCTCTATATATATATATATATATATATATATATTAACTAGGTAGCACCGACACGAACACGGACACGGACACTGACACGACACGGACACGCGATACGGCATCTCATGAAATTTAGGATACGGGACACGTCATTTAAATTTAATAAAATATATATTTTATATTTATTTATGTGCGATTTTATTTTTGAAAAAGTATTTGAATATTAAATTTAAATAAGTAAAGGTAAAACTTGACGTTAATTATAACTTATTCTCATTTCCAAAACCAAAAACTAACTTATAATCAATCTATTTCAACATCTCATTACTAGTCTAAAGAACATCATTTACCGCTAATTCAACTTATTTCCCCACCAAATTCAACCATATAACAATTCACACCATTTACCTTAATTTCAACTTGATTCCGTTTGAAGGTGTGTCCAAATACCATGGACACGGCTCAAAATATCATGGACACGTGTCAGACACGTGCTCAAATAAAAGATGAAAGTTAGACACGGCTTTACAAGTGTCTGACACGTTTTGACGTGTGTCCGGCGAGTGTCGTGTCCGACACGGGTGTCCGACACGGGAACACCGATTATGAGGAGTGTCCGTGCAACCTAGTATATATATATATATATATATATATATATAGATAGATAGAGAGAGAGAGAGAGAGAGAGAGAGAGAGAGAGAGAGAGAGAGAGAGAGAGAGAGAGAGAGAGAGAGTTCTCATAAGGCCATTATATCATATAAGGCCCTAAGTCTTTATAAGAACCCTTGGATGAAGGGATTGAATGGATGAGATAAGGAGAGAGGAGGCCTTTTTTAGAGCAAAAAAAAAAAAAGGAAATGCTTGTTGTATGAGAGAGGGTCCACATGTCACTGTTTGTGTACTTCTTTCAGTACAATCCCGCGGACAAAAGGATTAAACAAACACAAATAATTCATTTTGCATGCTTTCCCTCTTCATTCACCATTCAAAACCTCTCAACAAGCAAAACCCATAAAAATCACCATACAAACGATCCTAAATCCTGTAAAATCCAATATAAATCATCAAAAAAATAAGAGAAATTTCATTCCAACTGTAAAACTACTTCATGTTGCCGTTAAATTTCATTCGCTTTGTTGAAGATAAATAAATTGTCATTGTTCATCAGAGAAAGACGCTCAAAATGACAGTCAGTGTTTGTGAAATGGATCATATGCAGATTGAAGTTGCCGTCGATGGTGAGTTATTTACTTTCTTATTTGTGTCTTGGTTATTGTTGTAGCTTGATGTTCAAGAATAAAGTGCTATATGTAATTTTGGATTGATGTTCATTATTGTAGCTTGTTGTAGCTTGTTGTTATTTCATTTGTGTTCATAATTCTTAATGGTGTTATACTTTCATGGTGTTCATCAGATTTGTTCTTTCATTTTGGTAGCTTGTTGTTCATGGCAAAAAATGATGGAAATTTAAAAGCTTGATAAAGAACGAATTATAACTTCAGTGGGATTAAGTAAAACTCTGACACGTATATGTATAACTTCAATAATACAGTTTGTGTACTCATGCAGTTCTTATATTCATCGTGTTATAACTTCACTGGTTTTTTGTAAAACTCTTTGACAATTTCCTCCAGTTTCAGGTAACAAAGTAATTCTAACCCTAAATTTTGCATAAAAAATATTACTAAACAACCAATTTTGATATAGTTATTCATGTTATAGCTTAAGTTATACATTCATTAAGTGAAGTTATAGGATGTGGAGGGTTATACATTCTCTACTTAGAGTTGTACATTATATGATTAGAGTTATACAGTCTGTGTATAGAGTTGTACATTATATGTTGTAGAGTTTTCATTATATGCTAAGAGTTATACATTGTATGACTGGAGTTATACATTATATGCCTAAAGTTATACAGTATAACTCTTAGCATATAATGAAAATATATAAGCATATAATGTATAACTCTAGACAGAGTTATACATTATATGCCTAGAGTTATACAGTCTGTATCTAGAGTTATACAGATTGTGTCTAGAGTTATACATTATATGCTAAGAGTTATACATTATATGCCTAGAGTTATACAGTCTGTGCCTAGAGTTATACATTGTATGACTAGAATTATACAGATTGTGTCTAGAGTTATACATTATATGCTAAGAGTTATACATTATATGCCTAGAGTTATACAGTCTGTACCTAGAGTTATACATTGTATGACTAGAGTTATACATTCTGAAAATTAAAATAATACAGTCTACAATGTATAACTCTAGGCATATAATGTATAACTCTTAGCATATACAGACTGTGTTTAGAGTTATACATTATATGCTAAGAGTTATACATTATATGCCTACGATTATACGATCATGTGCCTAGAGTTATACATTGTATGACTAGAGTTATACAGACTGTGACTAGAGTTATACATTATATGCTAAGAGTTATACATTATATGCCTAGAGTTATACAGTCTGTGCCTAGAGTTATACATTGTATGACTAGATTTATACAGTCTATGCCTAGAGTTATACATTATATGCCTAGAGTTATACAGTCTGTGCCTAGAGTTATACATTGTATGACTAGAGTTATACAGACTGTGACTAGAGTTATACATTATATGCTAAGAGTTATACAGTATATGCCTAGAGTTATAAAGTCTGTGCCTAGAGTTATACATTCTATGCTTGGAGTTACAGAGTAAATGCTAAGTAGCTTGGAGTTATATATTTCTTAATCATTTCATGGATGTTTGATTCTACTCAGATGGTCGTAAGGAAGCGGAAACTGAGTATTGTAAGCATTTGACAGCGGAGTTTACACCTTGTGTAGGGCAACAATTTTTTGAAATCGACGAGGCAGTGACATTCTATAAAATTTATGCATTGGCGTCCTGGTTTGATGTTCGGAAGTACTCGACGAAAAAATGGCGCGACGGTGAAATCAAGTCAAAGTTGCTGGTTTGCAACAGAGAGGGATTCACATATGTCCCAAAAGGAGAGACAGTAATTAAAAAAAATGAGACCGGGATTAGGGAAGAAGAAATGCAATGGGGATTAAGAACTGCGAAACAGAGGAAATATACAGTCAAGAGGGTAGGGTGTAAAGCACATGTCAGGCTATTTATGAAGAATGGAGTATTAGTAATTGACCGATTCCACATGGGGCATAATCACGAGCTTGTATCTAGTGAGGATCGTCAGTTTCAAAAGATGTCGTGGAACATAGAAGATTTTCACAAGTACTTGATAATGTACAACTCAAGGGTTAGTTTACTATTAATCAAACCTCCACTAATTGAATGACGAACTTCTAAAGTTATACACCGAGATCTTAGAGTTATGTAGACCTCGAGTAATTGATTGTGAAACTTCTAAATATTTTTTAAAATTCTAGAATAATTTATAACAGCCTTAGAGTTATATAGAAAGTTGTTAGAGTTATACATATTCGCATATGTAAGAGTTATAAATAATAAGAAGTTGCACAATCAATCAATGGAGTTATGCATATGTTTCATGAAGTTATATGAAAAGGTGTAAGAGTTATAGTTGAGGAATCCTTGATTATTACTCAGCACTGATCAGGATTTGTTGTCCACTGCAATTGAGGATAGGAGCAACTAGGACGTACAACATGTGTAAGGAACTCGTAAACGGGTTCGAGAACATTGGTGCATCCTTAACTAATTTTAAGAACTTCCACCGAGATGTGAAATGCTTCATCCATAAACGGGACGGTCAATTGTTCATAGACCGGTTCAAGAATATGGCACAAAATAAGCAGGGGTTTTATTTTGATTATGAAGTTGACAAGGATAATAGCCTTCGAAGGGCAATCTGGGCTGACAGAACCGCTAGAAGGAACTACTCCGTTTTTGGAGATGCAGTGTCGTACGACCCAACATACTCAACAAACAAGTACAATATGATTTTCACGCCATTCATGGTATAGATCACCATAAGCGATCAGTAACATTCTGTGGGGCATTGATTGCCCATGAAGACTATGAATCCTTCCAGTGGGTTTTCAACAGGTTTTTGAATGTTATGGGTGGAAAGGAACCCAAGTACATTATCACAGATCAGGATGCGGGCATTATTAAGGCCGTACCCCTTGCCTTCAAGACTGCACGCCACCGATTTTACATGTGGCATATAATGAACAAGGTGCCATCAAAGTTCGAGGTGACAAGGGAGGATTATAAGGAGTTCCTTCAGAAATTGAACAACATTATATGGGATGACAACCTAGAAGCAGACGACTTTGACTCTAGGTGGGCAGAAATAATGGAAGCGCATGGTCTTGTGAACGAAGAGTGGTTTACAGAAGCGTACGATAAAAGGAGCCAATGGGTGATGGCGCATTGCAGGGACTTGAACATGGGTGGTGTAATGAGGACAACTCAGAGATCAGAGAGCATTAATAGTTTTTTTAAGAAGTTGAGTAGAAGTCAGGTACGTTAGTGGAGTTATGGATGCGTTTTGAAAGCGCTATGGACCATCAACGGCATACGCAGAAGAAACTTGACCATGAAAACCGACACTCAACACCAGCAAGGGGGGCGCATTTACCTATAGAGGAATATGCGTCAAATGTTTATACCCGTGAGGTTTTCAAGGAATTCCAACTAGAGGTCATTTGCTCAATCGATACATGTAAGACCGGGGGCTATGCTGAAGTCGATGGAGTTGAAGTGACTGTCATTAAGAATTCAATCAGAGAGAAAAGTTTCAACGTAGAGTACAACCCAGGTAACAACATTTTGGCATAATCTTTATCTATGTGGTAGTTGACTGAAGTTGCTAGATATAGTGCCAAAGTTACATTGTCTGAACATAGAAGTTATACAATTGTTCACCGAATGAGTTATCTGTTTGTATAAATCGACTACATTTTGAATAACTTAAGTTTTTTGAATGTATAACTCTTGTTATTATATGTATAACTCTACTTATGAATGTATAACTCTTGTTGCCATATGTATAACTCTACTTTCGATTAACTTTAGAAGTTATTCAATTGTTCACTGAATCTATGATTATTTGTATTATAACTCTGATTACATTTTGAATAACTTTAGCTTTCAGAATGTATAACTCTTGTTTATTATATGTATATCTCTACTTGCAGAATGTATAACTCTTGTTACCATATGTATAAGTCTACCTTGATAATGTTTAACTCTTATTATTTTATGTATAAGACTACTATATGGATGGAGACGTTATTTAGATGAAAATAACTTCATAATTTAATTTGATTACAGGGACAGTGGCTACACGGTGCAGCTGTATGATGTTTGAAAGGATAGGAATTCTGTGCCGACATATAGTATGGATTTTGTCGGCTAACGGCAAGAAGACAATTCCAGATGATTACGTTTCTACAAGATGGAGAAAAGATGCATTGCAATTCATATTATCAGAATGTGATGGTGAACAAACGGATTCAAATAGTAGCGCTGATGGAAAAGAAGTTGAGATGGTGAAGTTGTGGTCAGAAGTTCATGCAACCATTGGTTTACTTCGTGGTATGAGTGTGACTGAAGTTGTGAACTTAAGCTCCTTAATTAGAGAGTTCAAGGAGAAATTTTTACCGTACAAGAAAGATTTAACTAAGCAGCAGGAATTCGAGCAAATCCTTGGTTGCCCCGCCAGTGACGAGGTAACAATACTTCCACCAAAACAATCCAAAAACAAAGGCAGCGGTAAAAGAATGGTGTCAGCTAAGGCTAAAGCCATTGACTTGGCTTGTAAGCCAAAACGCATGTGTAATAACTGTAAACAAATGGCACACCACGATAAACGGAACTGCCCTAACCCATTTTCTGAGCATCCACCGTCTTCACCAGCATCTGAAGGAGAAGAAGAAGAAGAAGACGAAGAAGAAGAATAGAGAAACTTACATGCTGCAGTAGTAGGCAGTAGAAAAATACCTCCATCTCAACAAATTATTTACAATCTTTTTTTCTTTAAAAGGTAAAAAATCTGGTGAGACGGAAGGGGTATTCAGTGGCTAGCTTTTGTCTATTTTGAATGGCGTTTGCACCTTCCAGATTGTATAACTTCAGTAATATGAGTGTGAAATTTCAAGCTAATGTTGTATAACTCTTTTACATAATTTGGATGACTTTTGTTCATGGCAAAAAATCCAATATTTAAAAGTTTGATAAAGAACGAATTATAACTTCAGTGGGTTTAAGTAAAACTCTTACCCATATATGGATAACTGTACTTCACAGAGTGTATAACTCTTATAGTTATCTGTATAATACTTCTAATTATGTGTATCTTTTGCCCTTGTTTCTATAATTGTTGATGTATTTGACTAAAGTCATGTGTTGTATGACTCTTGTACACAATTTGTATAACTCTTGTTATTTTTTGTATAACTCATAGCTGTCTAATAAATTTTGCCTTTTTTCATAACTGCAATCATGTATTGTATAACTCCTGTACAAAATTTGTATAACTTTACTTCATAGAGTGTATAACTCTAATTCTTATCTGTAAAACTTGGATTTTAATTATGACAGACCAAGATGATATAATAACAATCTATTCCAAAAAAGTTGTCTAAGTTGTTAAGGAGTTTCTTGACAACATACTAGAGTTGCAAAAACAGAGAATACAAAATGAAAGGAAATACATTCTATTTTTTCCCAGGTTTTTTATTTGCTTTCCGCGCTGCTTTTCGTCTGGCTTCTAGTTGCTTTAGGATCTGGTCTTTCTCGCCAATGAAACCGTTGACCTTGTTCAGAACTCCTTGCCCGATGATGTTCATGTCAGCTAGGACAAGCGTCGCTGCCAGGTGGATTACCAAATATCGACGGTTCACCTTCCTCTCAAGATCAACGTGACCAAAACTATCACCCTCGTACATTAACATGTGCATCATGGTGAACAAGTCAAACTCGGTGTCGTTAATCGTTTGCTTATGCCAAGCAAACTGAATCTGACGAAACTGGAACTCCGGTAGTTCTTTCCCTCTGTCCTTATCCTCGTCCCTAGACTCCAGATAGTCGCTCATGAGGCTCGCCTGGCACAAACAAGAAACGTGAAAAAGTGAAATTGTAAAGCGCTGACAATACTTTTGAGTTGAACGTAATTACAATTTAATTCCACTTACAATTACGTGACAGGCTTTGCATATCTCCGACTGGCCCGGACTTGAGTAGTACTTATTGTCAAGAAGATCAATCGTCCGTGAATTAAAGTTGATACACGCACATGCATAATGGGCTTCAATCTTAATGGGTACGAAGATTAAATCAGCCTTCAAGCTGAAATCTTTGCCACTGTCGATTCTGAAGACGTCCCACACATTGTACAACCTTTCGGTGTTCTGTGTTTGTTGGACAGGGTTTCGTAAAAAGTTCAAGATTATTTCCTATTCAAGTAGAAGTATATGTCTGAGAATACCAGAGGAGTTATAGGGGTTGTGCAATGGAGTTGCACAGTAACTCTTATAGCATATTGAAGTATGCCTAAGTTCATACTGGCTGTTAATAACTTCTCAAAACAAAATGTGTAACTCCATAGAGGGTAGGATTGAAAGTTTTAAATATCAGACCCTCAAAGTATAACTCTAAAGAAGGTATGTGAAACTCTTATAGCATATTAAAGGATTGATTACAACCATACCATATGACGGATACCGAAAAAAGACGAACGAAAAATCGCGCACTCCTCTGCCTCCAAACGATTAAGCAACAAGGACCAACACTCAATCACTGAATCATCCATGTGCATCTCAGGGAGCATGGACAACATTTGCAACCTATTAATTGTTGCGTGCTCGGAATAGTTCACAAGTAGTTCACTGTGGTTCAGACAGCAGGTGTTAGTCAGGCTATAACGTCTACTAAATGGGAAGGTAACTGCTATTAAAATGACTGCATAACTTCAGTGATGAAACATATAACTGCATTTCAATCTTGAAGTTATATAAAGCATAAAACAGTACTCAAGTGGTTCTGTTGATTTTAGACAGCTTACCCATTTGGAAATTTGTAGTCATCAAGGAAAACGTAATCAGCCACTTGTTTGCGATACACCGGGATATCCCTAATTAATGCCTTGTTTAACTTCAGCATCTTGGCGACCACTGTAAGGTCGGCGTCTGGTTCCCCACAATATGTGGTGCAACCAAGGCCATCGCCCTTACCCCGGGAGCGGCTATTGACCGCTGAGAGGGCCCGACTAGACGGCGTCCGACCCAGGGCTACTTGGGAAGGTGGAGTCCGATAGGTTGAACTGACTTTGGAGCAAGGGCGTTTAGCAGAACTGTTCTCTCCGGCAACTCCGGCACCTCTCTTCCTTCCACTTGTGTCACCGGCTAACCTATGTGCCTCACGCAGCTCCTCCGTTTCACGGTCTTTAACCTCCTTAAAAGCTGTTACCCTAGATAACACAGCTTCCCTATCCACGTTAATGTCACTGAGGACAAGGGTGGAAGCAACTTCCGCTCGCATGAGGTCATTGCTGCCCCTTGTCCCTATGGAACACTCGAATGGCTCTCCACGGTACAGCAACATATGAACCATGACGTAAAAACCACAGTCATTGACAGTATACCCTGCTCCCTGCCAGTTGAATTTAATGTTTACAAAAGGAAACCCTTCAACATTCTTCCCTTTGTCGAGCCCTTTGTAGGCCATATACTTTCCCATCGTATCAGCCTGGCAGAAGTTAGGCAAGGCGTTTAAAAGGGGAAGACCAATTAAAAAAACAATGGAGCTGAAAATTAATCTAGTCACCAGTTTTATAAGACTTATAGTAATACGTGCAATCCCTCCATATGGTAATTTCAGAAGATCGTCCTCGTAAGAACGATTATCAAGGTACTCGATCTGCTCAGAGAGGAAATTTATGCAAATGCAAGAGTAGTGATCTTGATCGCCGATTAACTTACCGGGACGAAAACCTACAAACATGCACCAAAAGTCTAAGAGTTATAAAACATAATTAGAAGCTTAGAGGCATACATATTGTGCATAATTGGAATTATACATTCTATGGTTAGAGTTATACATTATATGTTTAGAGTTGTACATTATATTTCTAGAGTTATACATTATATGACTAGAGTTGTACAGTATATGCTCGGTTTTGATGAGTGGCTAACTTCACTCCATAACTCTAGGCATAGAATGTATAACTCTAAGCATAGAATGTATAACTCACTGCACATAATGTACAACTGTACAGTATATGCTTACAGTTGCACATTATGTGCAATGAGTTATACATTCTATGCCTAGTGTTATGGAGTGAAGTAAGTCACTCATCAAAACTCTAAGCATATACTGTATAACTCTAGGCAAATAATATATAACTCTAGCCATAGAATGTATAACTCTGGCCATTCTGAAAACTAAAGTTATATAATGTATAACTCTAGCCATAGAATGTATAACTCTAGCCATAAAATGTATAACTGTAAGCATATACAGTATAGTGTATAACTCCAGGTATAACTCTAGGTATAACTCCAGGCATCTAATGTATAACTCCAAAGTATAATTTGTACAACTCTAAGCATATACTGTATAACTCTAGGCAAATAATGTATAACTCCAGTATGGAAATGTCTCTATATTGATATCTGAGCTCACCATATCAGAGTCCAGTTGGAATGGACTAGAACATGACTCTTGCCACATGTCCCACGAGGCACAAAAGCCTTCAGAATGATCAACAACCAAGTTTTTTTTCCTGCCTTGCCAAATTGCAATTGCTAGGTCCTATAAAAATGATAGACGGGGGTTGGCAGCTTATATCACAAGTTACGTACATTTTGTCACAAAATAACTTGCGGAGTTCGAGTACACTTACAGCGTGACCTAGGCCAAAGAAACAGCGCGAACTTGCAACAGCTGCGGTGTTCGCGTGCGTAAGCTGATTGAGTAGTACAGATCAGTAGTCGATGACATTGGCCATAATCTGAGACCCGGGCATCAACGTCGTGAGATCAATACGCGTTATGCAGTTTGGGGTGGCATATGTGACCAATTGTTCCCTACAAAGGATTAGCAAAATGAGACACGCAGCAAGTGAAAAGATTCATGACCTATTTCACTGCCGTATTGAAATATAGGTAAAACTTATCTTTTACTTACTCTTTATTATGGTCGTGGAATTGATCAAAGACATAATCCATTACATCCTTCCTCACCTTGAACACCGTCCTGAAACGTTCCTTGTTAAATCGCAGCAACTGTGAGCATACGTGCTGGTCAGGTTCGGGTGCCCCGTAATCCTAAGAACAACCTAGGTTCTCAGGTACAATGTACATACACGGAAGGGGGGCAGTTGAATGCAGAAGAAAGGATGGTGGATCATGTCACATCGCGGCACATAAATAGGGGGGGAGGGGGGTGGTGCAACCGGCTCAACCCTAGCACCAGCGATTTCAACTACCACATCTTCTTTGGCCGCTTTAATCATTCGCTCATCAACTCCGGCAAATGCCTCATTCACATCTGCCGTGCTCATGAAAGTTAGAGGGATTTGATTTCCACTCCGTTCCGTTGAAGGATCCCCTGGGGTGACCTCCGCACCCTCGACAACAACTACGTTTTCACCCCCGTTGTTAGAATGTTGTTCAACATTCTCAATTACATCCTTTAGTACAGTGGCATGAATGAAAAATAATAAAATTAAACACCATGCTTTTGTATCAAAAACGTTACAGGTATAACTCTAAAAGTGATACAAAGAGGTCACAGAGTTACAGAACCAATGAATTACAGTTATACATAGAAGGGCAAGAGTTATACACATGTGTGAAGTATTACAAATATGCTATAAGAGTTATACATATTTGAGTTAGAGTTATACACACATGGTTAAGAGTTGTACCAAACGGTCGTTGCAGTTGTACAGATTGAAAGATAAAGTTATACAAAGAGGCACTACAGTTACAAGGCCTCATCATAAGTTTCAACAAAGTTATACTTTATCTACTTAGAGTTATACACGACCAATTAAAAAAAAACGAATGTATAACAAGTATTTAGCGCAAATTAACAAACTTACCTCACCACCAGGACCACTCCCGTCCGCTGGAAGTCCACATAAAGCTTCCTTGATTTCAGCAGTAGAAAACATACACTCCATCAATTCTTGTGTATCCATTGGAAATGATGGGACCGTAGATTTTTCCATCTCCTTATCTGACGGTTGATTGTCTGACAATCTTTTAACATTTTCTTTCAATCCCTCCCCATGAACTTGCTCATGCACCTCATCACCTACCCCGGGCCGAGTTTCAGCATCCTCTGACAGTCCGTAAGCTTGGTCAATTTCCTCCATGGTGTACTTCGCCTCCAACAACAGCTCTCTAACAGTTTGGACGGGGGTGCACACAACTTGATCCTCTAACCCTGGGCTAGCATCTGACAACGGATTAGAAACTACTGTATCACCTCCCACTTCCTCCATAATCTTTGACCATGAAACTGCAACTGATTTCGTTGGCGCATCAGCTTTGTCCGACTCTCCACGTGGCTCAACACAAGGGTTACCACCCCTGCCACCCCCATCATTGGTGAGACTAGACAGAACTTCACTTATTTGACGCGTAGATGCATCGATTTCGTCATATTTTTTGGGGGACTCACTAACTACCTCTCCAAATGCAGGAGCGTTACCAGCAGAAACGTTCAACCTTCTCGCAACTGCTGTTCGCTTCAAATGACGTACTTTTGAATCTTTTCACCCTCAAAGAATTCTTGAGAGGCCTGACTAGGATTTAGGCCCATCGGATCACTAGTTACAGCTTTGATCCTTGCGGTTGCATCTGCGTACCATGAATAGAACACAATAGCGTTCTATTGTATCTGTAGATAAAGCTCGTGAGTACGCTGCACTGAATAAGTACAATAAGTTAGTTATATTATAATAGATGGGTACGTTCAAATGAAAAATTAATCAATCAACAAAATATATAATAGTTTGAACTTATATCGACAGCCCTAGCTTTCAATTCCCGGTCATCCTCGACACTGCCGGTAGTTCGATCTCGAATGAACTTCTTCTCGAGAAGTTGAGCGGAGAGAGAGGGGGGGGGGGGGGGGGGCGATAGCAACAGTAGTTTAGGTTCACGAGGGTCGCTGAGGCCGATACTGTCCAAACTCCTAATATAAGAGGAATCTTGAAGGCACCTCGGATACCTGGTCTTAGACAAAATTAATGTGACACCCTTAAAAATTAGCGTTATCTAATTACTTAAAGGCGTAAATTCTACGGAAAAACTGGTAGGATATGTTTGTAAATGGTTCAACTAGATAAAACCTGCAATTTCAAAAATTTTTCTAACTAAACCATTCACAACCAATCCAACTCAAGAAGTCCAACATTCCCAGAAGCGGGTGCCAAGACCCTGCAAAAGCTGATGAACTACTTTACATGCCATAGCTAAATAAGAAAGTAGAATGATACAAACCCAAAATAGAAAAAGGGAGACATATGTCCCTTCAAATAATATACAAACCAAAAGATAAAAGGGTTACTATAAGAATAGCCAAAAACTAGGTCCAAGGTTCCTTGCTCACTAGCTCGTCTGTGACCCCAACAAAGCATCATCAACCCGTCAATCGCATTTTATACAAACACGAAAGCCACAATTCAGTGGGGAGTAACTTCGAGTCCTCCCAGCCACGAATCGTCAAAATTAATGTAACATGTAATGTAACATGTAAACAATTTGATAAACCATTTACTTATCATGTATTCTAACAAATGACCCCTAAACTGACCAAACTAAACTATCATGTGAATCATATAACAAATAGTAATCCAAACTTTATCAACTGTAACCGGCTTACATCTCACCTATTACAGTTCATAAAATCACCATACAAGAAAGGGCAATATATCAAA
The DNA here is from genome assembly GCF_048544455.1 of Silene latifolia. Taxonomy (NCBI): domain Eukaryota; kingdom Viridiplantae; phylum Streptophyta; class Magnoliopsida; order Caryophyllales; family Caryophyllaceae; genus Silene; species Silene latifolia. The sequence continues at coordinate 248,459 of NW_027413156.1, read as the reverse complement.
GACAGGCATAAGTTCTTAGCACGGTCAATAGTCACTTTGTAACTCGAGTCTATACCACGAGGTAGGGAAGGTAATCGAACCGGTATCTTGGCTCAGCGGTTAATATTAATAAAACATGGCCAAGAGACAACACAACCCTAGCCTAAAATCTGCGCAGACCTAGACATGCGGATACACACCACCGCACCCAAGACCCACAACTTTTTTTAAAACAAAGTGAAGTGAGTACCCTAAGGAGTCCACCAAAGGGTTGGCTAGTACTTAAGCTGACCCCTTACTATCAAAATAAGTAACTGAGGTCATGCCCCAACTTGGATAAACATCCACTAGTCAGGAACACAAAGGCTATCAAGCAGTGAACATATACTCGTCAAAGACTATAAAGACCTATCTATGATGAAGGCCGAAGTACTCACCTAGGACCTAGTCCCAGCTAGTCCCAGCTTGAATACTTTAGCCCACACCACACAAGACTCACCACACAAGTCTAGTAAGACAAAAAGTCCAACTTACCACCTAATTGCTAACACCCTATCATGTGAAAGGCTATATAAATGTCTATTCAGCATACAAATCCAACAGTGTCCTCAATAAGAATTCAATACTAACTTCCAATTCTAGCAACTTTAACAATATTAAAGGCTTTAGGGGAATCTAGGGCCATTACTACAAGATAAGAAGCTATTTACATTCAACTAACTAAATAAGAAGCTATTTAAATTCAACTAACTACACATGTGAAATAGAGATATAATAAATGGCCTAAAACAAGAAAAAGGCCGATTATCTAATTCATTCAACCGAATTTTTACCCGCAACCCCACCTGCGGCAGTGCACGGTCAAATTGCGGCCGACCAATCACTCAATTAATCGACATCGCATCGATCAAAAGGGACTAAGGCTCGGTTTTATGACAATCAACAAAACATTACAATTATCGCTATAAAATTCATTTTGAGCCTATTAATTACAATTTCATTTTGTAAACTATCCTAACATGTGATAACTATTAATATAAGCATAGTTTTACCATTAACATAATTTTTATTACTTATATGATTCAATTCCTAAAGTGTACTCATACTAACTATGTCATTAATAAACCTTAAATGACAATTTTTGCATGGAAAACCGCGAAACAAGCAACGAGCCGACCCGGGCCAGCCGTGGGCTAGCCGTGGGCCTGCCACGGGCCTGCCGGCCTGCTGCCCGTCCCCCTACACCACCATTTTTTTCCATTTTTATTTAGTAAAAGACCGTCTGAACATTAATTAATCGTTCCCAATTCAACTTTGTTAATTTAAACTAACAAAAGGCATAATTTAAACTTGCATGCAACTAATTTTAACATGTGAAAACTACTACCCAAACAAAAATTCACCAAACATACAAAAATCAAAAACATGTGACGATCTTTCGTCGAGTAACTCGAAATATGTTACCTTAAGCTAGAAAAAGAGCAATTAGCACCTCAAAACCGAAACCCTAACAATAACTAGCCGCTATCCTCTACAATATACGAGTCCCCGAACTCGTCTTCCAATTCTTCACCTAAATAAACAATTAAAACACAATAATTAAGTATATAAACCGAATTTCCGAAAATTGGTCTTAAAACAACTTCAAGAAAACTGAAATTAAATTATACCCAGTTGTAGATCTCAAGTAGGGGATTCCTGGAAAGGTAAATTATGCGAAAAACCGAGTAGAAACGAAGAAATTACGGCCAAATTAGCTTGATTTGTGAAAATGGTGTTTATAGAAGGTAGGAGATGAAGATAGAGGAAGAAAATTAGAAAAAAAAGAAAAGAAAGGGGGAAGGGGAGCCGGGTAAGGGAAGAAAGGAAGGAGGGAGGAAGGTGCGGGATTTTTAGTCGGGATTTTTACGAGTCGGGTTTGACTTGTTTCAATAATAATTAAATCCGTAAGTCAAACGCAAATTCCGTCAAGACCAAAGTTTTTAAACACGAGATTACAAGAAAATTGAATATTTATACTACCCATTTCCAAATTCGTTTACCCAACGTTCAAAAGAATTGTCATTTTCCCCCCGATACGCCCTTATTTCGAAATAAAAAGTTTTACACGGTTTGAACTATTTTTAAACATCTCAAAACTATCAAAATAAATACTTTTCTTCAAAATATAATAAAATTATATTTCTTTGAATTATTTTTACTTTAATTACTTTAAATATCAAATTTTATTTGATTAATAAATTATTTTCGAAATATATTAACGGTCCGAAATTTACGGGGCGTTACAATTAAAGTACCCAATCCCCCTTGAGCCACCTCAAATTTTTTCCCTATCTACAAGCGAAGTTTCATCCCAATGCTTAATCAAAGGTAGATCGTGGAGGCACGGCCTACCCTTGTAATCATATCGCTGAAAGTAGCTTATCATGAGGAATGGGATACAGCCACCCAACATCGTTACCCATTTTTACAGTCTGTCCCCGCTTTCACCATCATTTCCAAAATATAAGAGCACCAGTCAAAATACGGAATGGCTTTAGGATCTTCTACAGCCCTTAAAAGCTTCAAATCTATATCGTTGTTTGGGGTGGGTGCGAGGAATAAAGACATAGAGAACAAAACAAATAGCCGGCAAAAATGATCGTCCGCCTCCTCGTACTCTATAAGTTGCTTGTGAACTTTCCCTAAACTTATTGAACTATTTGCTTTATCCACCCCGTAAGCTTGCCGCCATTTGTCCTTCAGCTCCTTATTTTCGGGATCGTTGGACCCCTTCTGCGAACCAGTAGGTACCAACAGGAGACGGTTGGGTCCAAAATGTATCAAAAAACAGTCATGCACGTCATGCTTAGTGATCATAAACTTCTTCTTCCGAGAAGCCCTGAACACATATGACCCATCAGAGAAGGACTCCAAGAATAGGCGAACGTGTGCAAGTGGGAAGCTGCTAATCTTAAGCTCCAAAAGGCCACCAAACCCAATTTTCTTAACAGCGGACACCCGATCCTCATTAAGCGTTTCAATGAGAGAGACAAGCCTTTGAGGTCGACACGAAACCGTGATTTCATGCACCCTCTTTACCCTTGGCTTGGCCTCAACCATCTGGGGAAAAACAAGGACAACACACAAAATTAGACACACTGTAGTTGCAATTAGAGATATTTGCAACAAAGAAATAGACATACTGTGAATTAAAGTTATACAATAAATTGTCAGAGTTATACAAAATATAAGTAAAGTTATACATTGTGATAGTAGAGTTAGTCAGAAAATATCAAGATACATTCTGACAGCAGAAGTTATTCAAAATGTAATCAGAGTTATACAACAAATGACTGCAGTTATAAAAAAGTCAAACTTTGAACCTTGGAATCAGATCCCTTCTCGGTACTTGGTACATCATCCATCCGTAGGTGACAAACAATAGGGATTCGATTATGTATAACCAAAATTCAGAAAATCAAATTTCTCAGAAAATCCAAAATTCTTTTCACCATTCAAAAGAAGAGATAATCATGAGAGTTATACAGAATAACAATAGAGTTATATATATAATAACAAAAGTTAGACAATCTGAAACTAAAGTTGTATAACGTGTAACTCTAGCCATAGAATGTATAACTCTATTAATAAAATGTATAACTCCAAGTATATACTGTATAACTCTAGGCATATACTGTATAACTCTAAGCATATAGTGTATAACTCCAGGTATAAAATGTACAACTCTAGGCATATATTGTATAACTCCAGTTATACATTATGACAGTAGAAGTTATTCAACATATAATCAGACTTATACAACAAATGACTGCAGTTATAACAAAAGTCAAACTTTTAACCTTGGAATCAGCTCCCATGTCAGTACTTGGTACATCATCCATCTGTAGGTGACAAATAATAGGGATTCAGATTATGCATATATTTAGTTGAAGTTATACATAATTCAATAAGAGTTATATAAAAAAAGAATTTTGAATGGTTTTTCATCTCTTCTTTTCAACCAAAATTTTGTAAAATCCAAAATTCTTTTCACCATTCAAAAGAAGAGATAATCAGAAAAGTTAGCTATACAGAATAACAGTACAGTTATACATATAATAACAAAAGTTAGACATTCTGAAAATTAAAGTTATATAATGTATAACTCTAGCCATAGAATGTATAACTCTGGCCATAAAATGTATAACTGTAAGCATATACAGTATAATGTATAACTCCAGGTATAACTCTAGGTATAACTCCGGGCATCTAATGTATAACTCCAAAGTATATATTGTATAACGCTAGGCATATACTGTATAACTCTAGGTATATATTGTATAAATCCAGGTATAAAATGTATAACTCTAGGCATATATTGTATAACTCTAGGCATAGAAACTAAATAGAAGTAGAGTTATACATATAACAATTAGAGTTTTACATTATGAAAGAAGAGTTGGTCACAGAATCAGAAGAGCTATACATCTAGTAACCAGAGTTATACATATTGAGTACTAAAGTTATACATCTAGTAACCAGAGTTATACATCTAGTAACGTATAAATAAAAGTCAAAACTTTTAACCTGGATATCAAGTCCCTTGTCAATACTTTCTACAACATCCATCTGTAGATGACAAACAATTGGGATTAAAATTATGCATATATTTAATTGAAGTTATACATCATTCTATAATAGTTATACCAACAAGACGAGATTTTTTACCTTTGATTCAGATTTCTTGGAAGTTTTCTTGGTATTTTTCTTGGCAAAAACCATTGTTAATTATCAAATGAACTCGTATTTGATCTGCACAACCATAATTAACAATTGAACAAATCAACATCAGCAAACCCATAATTGAAAATTGAAAATTCAAATGAACTCTTTTTATGATAGTTTAACAAAGGCAATAATTAACAAAAAAAACAAAGTACAAATCACTAAATAAGGAATAGAAAAAATACCTTATAAAAAAATGGAGATAGGCGAGTTTGCAGGCGAGTTGGAATTAATTGGTAATGATGAAAATGGCGTCTGTTGAGTTGGAATTAATTGGTAGTGATGAAAATGGAGTTATCAGCAATGTGAAGAAAGAAAAGGAAGACGAAATGACAGGAAATAGAGGGAAAAAAAACCGCAAGTTGTTTTGAATATGTGGAAAATGAGGAGGGAAATGATGACGGACTGATGGACATAACAGTATAGCATGCATGGGTTAGTGGGTAAGAGGAGAGAGGTAGATCTAAAATATTAGTTGAGTGGGGTTTTACTGCGCAATCTTGACCATTGGTTTGCTTGATCCAACAGCCCACATTAAGACTTATGGACTTAATATGATATAATGGCCTTAGTTGATCTCTTATATATATATATATATATATATATATATATATATAGAGCAAAGTTCTTCTAAGTCCCTTTTTTTTTTGAGTCCATAAGTCCTTCCCACAACCCTTGGATCATGCATGGTGGAAGGTTGAGATTGAAAGCAAAAAACACACTTAACACTAATGAATTCACTTCTCTCTCTAGTTTTAATAATACATTCACTAATTCATTATCATACACAATTAACACCATATTTTGTCTTATACTTCAAAGTTTATGAAAATTTTGTTAACATTTTTCCTGTTTTGGTTTTTTTCGTTTTTTTTTTTTCGAGACAAGTTTTTGACTGTTTCGTTTTTTTTTTTTCGAGACAAGTTTTCACATTTTAGGATTTTACGAGTGTAATTCTAACGGCAAAAAGTGTAATTTTAAGAAATATTTTCGAGAATTTAGCGTTTTACAAGTTTAACTTCAATCTTTTCCGAGTGATTTTAACGAATAATATTTTGAATTTTTGTCATTTTATCATAAGTTATTGTAATTTTAGCATTTTAAGAGTGTTATTTTAACAACAAAAAGTGTTATTTTAGTCCATATAAGTGTAATTTCAGTCCAATGAATTTGTTATTTTAGTCCAGGAGAATGTAATTTTAGTCCAGAAAAGTGTAATTTTAGTCAAGAAAAGTATAATTTCAGTCCACTGAGAATGTAATTTTAGTCCATTGAGAGTGTAACATTAGTCCATAAGTCCAATGAGAATATAACCAAGTCCATTGAGAGTGTAACATTAGTCCAATAGAAGTAAGAGTAATTTCTAGCAGAAAAAGTGTAATTCTAACGAAAAAAAGTGTAATTCTAACGAAAAAAAGTGTAATTCTAACGAAAAAAAAGTGTAATTCTAGCAGAAAAAAGTGTAATTCTAATGAAAAAAAGTGTAATTGTAGCAGAAAAAAGTGTAATTCTAACAGAAAAAAGTGTAATTCTAACGAAAAAAAGTGTAATTCTAAATAAAAAAGTGTAATTTTAACGGTAAACACTTTTTTTCTGCTAGAATTACACTTTTTTCTTTAGAATTACACTTTTTTTCGTTAGAATTACACTTTTTTCTGTTAGAATTATACTTTTTTCCGTTAGAATTACACTTTTTTCTGCTAGAATTACACTTTTTTTCATTAGAAAAAAGTGTAATTTTAGCAGAAGAAGTGTAATTCTAACAGAAAAAAGTGTAATTTTAACGAAAAAAAGTGTAATTTTAGCAGGAGAAGTGTAATTCTAACAGAAAAAAGTGTAATTTTAACGGTAAAAAGTGTAATTTTAACACGAAAAAAATGTAATTTTAACAGAGAAAAATGTAATTCTAACAGAAAAAATTGTAATTTTAATGGAGAAAAGTGTAACTTTAATAATAGAATTTTAATGGAGAAAAGTGAGTCCATGTCTTACATTTGAGTCCATAAGAAAATTCACAAAATAAAAACAAGAATGCGATTTTTTTTATGTATAGAGAAAAGTTGTAACAAGAATGCGATTTTTTTTATGTATAGATGGTAATAAACAAGAATGCGATTTTTTTTTAAAATATACATAAAAACGAGATCTGAAAAAAATAGATCTATTACCATCTATACATAAAAATGATATTTAACTTTAATAATAGGAAAAAATAACAAAAGAAAAAAAAAATCAAAAAAAAAAAAAAAAAAAAAAGAGTCGGTGAGGGTGGAATTGAAACCAAAAACACAAACCAACAAAGAAATGAGATCTAAATTCAAAAAAAAGGAGATCTAAAAAAAAAAAAAAAAAAATTAATTGAACATACACGTCTGACAGTCCTACCAACCCACAACCACTAACATTTTCAAAATCCTTCAAAAGAAGGAAATCTCAAAAATTAAAAAAAAAAAAAAAAAGAAAAGAAAAGAAAAACAGAAAACTAAATCTTCCACAACACACCCAACAAATATTGAAAAGAGATCTAGGAAAAACAAAACAAAATCAAAAAAACAAAGAAAAAAATGAAAAGTGGAAGAAGGGGCGCGATCGGCGTGAAGGAGGGAGGATGGTGGTGGCCGTGGTGGGTCGTGTGGTGGCCGTGAAGGGATTTTAATTATTGGTGGGTCGTGTGGTGGGTCGGCGTGAAGGAGGAGTATTGGTGGTCGGGGTAGTGGAGTGGTGGGGTGGCCGTGGTGGGTCGTGTGGTGGCCGTGGTGGCCGTGGTGGGTCGTGTGGTGGCAGTCGGCGTGAAGGGGGAGTATTGGTGGTCGGGGTAGTGGAGCGGTGGGGGTGGATGGTGGTGGCCGTGGTGGGTCGTGTGGTGGTGGTGGTGGGGTGTCGGGGTGGGAGGGTGGGTGGGAGGAGGTTATTTTTGGGTTTTATGAGAGGTGATTTTTTTAGGTTTATTTGGGAGGGAGGTTTATTTGGGAGGTGATTTTTTTAGGTTTTCAGATTGTAGAATGAGGGGAAAGTGAGGTAGAGAGAGAGAAAAGGAGGTATATATATTAAATTAGGGAGGAATTAGTGATTAATTAGGAATAGTAGAGAGAGAGAGCTAAAACATCTTATTAATCACCCTTTTTTTGCTTCCAATCTCAACCCTCCATCTTCCTCATCCAATGGCTATAAGGAGGACTTATGGACTCAAGTGTAAGACATGGACTCAAATGATCTTATCACTATATATATATATATATATATATATATATATATATATATATATATATATATATATATATATATATATATATATATATATATATATATATATATATATATATAATTAGTATCACATGAGTCCACCCTATCTTTTTGAGTCCGTGAGTCCAGCGAAACAATATCACAAGTTATACTAAACAATATCACGCGTCATATTAAACAATATTACTCTTACTTAACCAAATTCACCCTCTGTTATTAACTTCTTTTCTCATACTTTTTCTTACACCCATCAGTGCTAGGGTCGGAGCTCCGACAAATACCATCATCCTCGCGCACTTTCCCGCCGGTGAGTCGATTTTGGCGGCGTGTTCGTCGGAGTTATTGCATATTACTTCTTTTATATTTTTTCCTCTCTTGTTCTCTTCTTTATATTCGCCTATTTCCTTCATTGCCGGTGATAAGACCCCTAATTTAACAGTGGCGGCGTTGTTCTTAGATGGAGGTTAATGGAAGAAGGATCGTTGATTGTATGTTAGTGAGGAGTGGTAGTGATGGTCGTGAGACGGACTTGTGCGCTGTGGTGGTGGTTTGTTGTGGAGGTGAACGTGTGGTGGTGGGTCGTGGGTGGTGGTTGTTGGAGGAGGTGAAGGGGTGGTGGTGGGTCGTGGGTGGTTGCCGTCGACGATTAGTGTCACTGACTACAGTTTTAAGCCTTCTTTTTACTGTTTTTGTTGTATATTTTGCGTGATATTGTTCAGTATAAACACTGATATTGTTTCGTGTAGTGTTTGATATTCTTGTGTATAGGTTGTGATACATAAGTGGACTCACGAGACTCAAATATTTAGATGGACTCACCGGATCTTGCACACACACACACACACACACACACACACACACACACACACACACACACACACACACACACACACACATATATATATATATATATATGCAAGATCCGGTGAGTCCAGGGTTTTAAATGAGTTCGTCCTACCTCTAGGAGCTGTCAGATCTGGTGAAATAAACGGCTGAAATCAACGATCCTACTTGATCCAATAAACACGTGCTTCTTTCTTTTTGAAAAAAAAAACACGCGATTCTCGTATGAGTTTTTTTAACCCACCGCAATCTGTCATTGCAAAAAAAAAATTACAATCTCCCTCTTCTTTCTCTCTCTAATGTATTACTTTCCTAATATTTCTTCATTGTTCTTATCGACGGCAGCCATTAGAAGGAATTAAATCCTCAAATTTCCACAACTAGATAAACAGTATCAAAAGTTGAGATTGCAGATATCCAAATCAAGGGGGAAGAACAATGATTTCAATTTTAGGTTTGATTATTATTCTATTAAAGCACCGATTTCATTTGTTCAACATAAATTTTGGTACTGAATATGTTATTGTAAGTAGAAAAGGCTAGAAACATGTAAAGAAATCGGATTAGTTTACACGGTTAATTATATTACGATAAGCTTTATTAACAATTGATTTTATTGTTATATGAACTTTAATATCCTGCAAAACAAACAACACAACACAATTATGGACCGAGACTTTGAATCTTGCTAAATCATGATTTTCTTAACATTTCAACATCAAATTGACGAATGGATTAATACAGGTATGCAATCTCTAGTATTTATTTGAGTATGCAATTCACATACGTTGAGATTTAATTGATTGGAGTCATTTTTATTCCTATTTTAGTAGCTTTAATTTAGGTTAGCATTTGTAAATGCATTGCCGTTGACAATGTACTGAAAAGTGTTATTTTCCGAGGTAACTAATGTTACTCCATTGGGAAAACTAGCGTTATTTTACCAGGTAACCAATGTTACTAATGTTACTCTATAGATTAAACATTGTTACTTTATCGTATAACCAATGTTACTTTATTGAGTAACTAGTATTCCATTATTAATCGTAAGTTAGAGTTACTTCATATCAGGCTTATGGCACTGTGGATGGAGAACATGTAAGTAATGAAACAATTTTAGTGACTAATTAGTGTTACTATTAACTACTTATGAAATAGTGTTAACACTAATCATCTCTAGAAGTGTGTTATTCTATAGATTAAATAGTGTTACTCTAACGACTAATTAGTTTTACGTTGTTGGCTTAATATTATTGAAGCAATGATCTTGAATCATTGACAAAAAAATATCATTAGGGTGTTTTGAGGTAAATATTGAGGAGTCATTATTTTCTACTTGAACAACTGAATGGTCAGCCTATCATCCTCGAATAGTTTACATCTAACGGATAAACTTGGAGCTATATAACTCGTATGTCTTGTGTTGCTATCGTAAAGCATGTTTATAGTTGTAGTGTTTTCCCCTCAGTCAATATGTGTAATGAAGCCTATTAGCTCAATTGGTAGAGCATCGTGTAATAACACGAATGATGTGGGTTCAAATCCCAATAGGTTATCTTGTAAAATTAGTTTCAGTCATAAATGACGCATACCCAAAACCCGTCAATAAGTTTAAGTCTCGAGACATGTTTCATGCAGGATTATAACGTCATTCTGAACTTTACAAGCTTCATTAACAGTGCGTGCAACACAAGTCACTGCGTGTCCATTCCTGTAATGAACTTGAAAAACAAGCAAATACGAGTCAAAGTGAAATTCTCCCTACCCACGTAGCTCCGCTAAAAAAATTGTTCTTTGATCGTCAAATTCGAATTTGACTGAATAACACTTACCTGATTCGAGTAATGCTCTCTTACACAGTTACATGATTAGAATAGCACTCAAAAATCATTCAATACTACTCAATCGCTTTAACTCTAATTGTTTGAGTATGTTATTCTAATTATATAGGCATGTTATTGTAATATTTAGGGTGTGTTATCCTAATTTGAATTACTCATCTGTTTGTTCCATAAATAAATAAGTAGTGTTTTTTAGCAAAATAACTAAGTTTAAACATTAAAACAAATTATGTTCTCCATATGATCTCTATTTCCTCGTCTATGTGGGAGTCGAACCCACACCTTATGCCGTAGCACAATGCTCTACCATTTTGAGCTAATAGACGTCATAGTGTATATAAATAATTTGGAATGACAAAAGTTGAACAAATGGTACAAACTAGAAAGTGGACCAAATATAATGAGATTTGTTATTTGCATTCCTGTAACACCCTCATACTCCAAGTGCCTTACCAGGACCACTTAAGGCATGGAAGTGCTACCATCTCGGTTTTCCGTGGCAATGATAATCAAATGACAATAACGAAACGTACTTTATTAAATAAGTTTAAGTGATTACATAACAAAACCAACTGTAAAGTAAAATACAACTGTTCTCAAACTATAAACCAACTGAATGAAACTGTCTTAACAAACACAGGGGAAGACTAAAGACTCTTATATGTGATGACTCCATCCCCAGCTAGATCCCTCGCGTATTCAAGATATACCTGTCAAACAACTGCTCACCACCCCTGAATGGATCACCACAGTTTTTAAAACATTTAAACGGGGTCAGTACTAATTACACGATACAAACCAACATAAAGCAAATACCAAGCAGCTCAATCAACACATCAATCCCCAATCTCCATCATCAATCTCCACACAACTGACTACACACTAAAGTGTGTAGCCCTGTCAGAGTACCCATCGCAACAGATACCCCTCACCGCCAGTGGGGGACCGCAGTCGTTCACACCTAAGCCCCGCTCATCTCATCCGAGCGCATAAACCCATGTTCCTTGATGTGCACATCCCTTCTGTGGAGGGTTCCACATAAGGCGAATCAAGGGCGTGAAGCCACTCCCGCAAGTGACTCCACTCAGCCAGGGACGCACCCCGAAGATCAAAGACAGTTAAACAGTAATCACAACACAACCTCAACAACCGTTTGAAATATTCAACAATACAATATCACAACCGTCTGAAACAATCAACAATTACTATCTACAGCACAATCACCACACGCATCATGTAACTAATACTGAGTAGGGAAACCCTACATGGAAAAGCAATCACCACAGACGGTCTAGCAGCTAAACAAAATCGTTCTTCAATACAATCGCCTTATATCAAACACACAATCATACAATCAACATCTAATAAACACAATACTCCAAAAACCCGCAAATTACCCAATTAGGGTTTCAACTAAAATCAATGAAACAACATAAAAATTGTACGAGGATCTTACCCTCGACGCGACGAACTCAACGGTGTAAAGAACGTGACGATCCGACAACCTTAGCCCTTGGGATTTGATGGTAACACGACGACGTAGACAACGTAACTTCTTTTCTCTTTGAAAGGTTTTTATAAAGAGTACAAATGATGAAGAAAGTAACGTAAAGCTTAATATATCTATCACGCGTTACTAACAAAACCCGACTAAAACAACCCGTAAAGGTAACTTACTCGATCGAGTGCCCCTTACTCGATCGAGTGCGATACATACTCGATCGAGTACCCATTAGACAGACTACTGTTTCGTATAAAAACATACTTACTCGACAGAGTAAGCCCCACTTGATAGAGTACCCAAAGACTCGTAAAACCGTAGTATTACAATTCCTATCCGCACCAACAATACTATAATCTAGACAATCATTTCAGCTCTTGATTCAACAAGAAGAAAACACAAATAACCCAAAAGTGTAGCTTTTTTTTACTGAGTATAAGTTGGTACAGCTGACCTATTTGTATAGCAAATAATGAAACCTTTCCCTTCAACAGTGACTAAAGCTAACCCAACAAAGTCAGATCCTGTAAAAGCGCACCCAAAGTAGACCCGGAAACGAACTTGGGTAACCCTTCCCAAAATTTGTTTTGTGTATTCACATGTATTAGGATCATAAGAATATGCGTATACAATAACAACTATTCTATGTTACAATAACAATTATTCTATGTTACAATAACTGTAATACTACGGATTTTCTTAAGTGACTACTCGACCGAGTAGAGCCTACTCGGCCGAGTAGTGCTGTTGGTATGGCGTGTTTCGGTTCTGCCGAGGAATACTCGGCCGAGTATAGTGGATACTCGACCGAGTAGAGGATACTCGGCCGAGTATACACTTGACTCGACCGAGTATCCGGTCTGGCGAAGCGTATTTTGACGGTTTGTTTAGAGAATGTTTAAGGTTATTTTTATATCCCGCGTCATTTTCTAAAACTTTATTTCAAACTTCATCATTTCTACGTTTACCCTAATCACTCCCTAATCACTTCCTAATCATCCATAGCATCATTGTGTGTGTAATCTTCGTGGTTCTTGCGTGTAATCCCTCATTCTACTGTTGGTAAGTTTTATCTCTATGTTATTTGTATTCTTTGGGGTTACTGTATCCAAATATGAAATTGGGAATATGGGGGATTGTGCAAGGTGTAATTGTGTTATGTGATTATTGTATAGGAGAAGACTTAGTAGAGGAGCCTTTCTAATTGTCCGAGTTTCATTCTACTGTTGATTGCTAAGGTAGGGTTTTCCTACTCAGTTTACTGTTCTTTGTTAAGACATGTTGTTTTGTAAACATTGTTATCTGCTGATCATCAGAGTATGAGTTTTGTGGTGACGGTGTTGATGTGGGGATGTTGTGACGACTGTGATGTTGTGTGATTGTGATTGTGGTGGAGTCACTTGCCGGAGTGGCTTCACACCCTAGTTCACCCTCCGTGGAACCCGCCACGGGAGGGGATGTGCACATTAAGGGAAAGGGATTGTTAGTCGATCGTTGATGAGCTGGACTAGGTGGGAGCGGCTGCGGTCACCCACTGGCGGCGAGGATTACCTGTTGCGATGGGTAATCTGGCAGGGCTACACACTCTGGTGTGTAGTCGGTTACTATGTGAGATCGGGAGATTGGAGTTGGAGGATGATCAGCTGGGTATCTTGTCTGTTTGTCTTATATTGTTTGAGTAATACTGACCCCGTTATTGTTGTGGAATCTGCGGTGATCCATTCGGGGATGGTGAGCAGGCTTGACAGGTATTGCTAGTGGTGAGCTTGAGGCAGTCATGGGAGCGTTGTCATCACCAGTCATAGCATCATCGTTCGAGTCTTAGTTTTGATTTTATTAGTGGTCAGACATTGAAGTTGTATTTGTTGAATTAGTTTTTGGATTTTAGTTGATGTAAACTTTAACCCTCTATGGCATTTAATAAATGTGCTCAGTTCAGACGCTTTTGATATGTACTAACCTCGGGAAACCGAGATGGTAACACACTTTCATGGTAGGGTGGTCCTGGTAAGGCACCTTGGTATGAGGGGGTGTTACAAAGTGGTATCAGAGCCGAAGATTCCGGCACCTAAACAAATGAATCTAATGAACTTAGGGAGTCTAAATAAAATGAACCCGGGGAGAGTTTTTTGGAGCTAACGCAAAGTCTCGGGAGACGTCCCGGAATCGCAATTTGGCCCTCATTAACTCTAGCCGGTCACATGGGGAAGTGTGATGAGATTTGTGTCTTGTATGTGCATGTTTGTGGAGGTTCCTGTTGATGATAATTGATGGTTGAGAAATGTATATGGGGAATTTGTAATTTGGTGATTTGAGAAATAGTTGAGGGGACGGGTTTGTGAATTTTTGGTGTATCGGATTTAGCTTGTGCATGATTGTATGATGATATGTTTATAATGTGGCAGTAAGTTCCTGTTGATACATGTTTGTTAGGGGAAATAGAAAGCATGATAGGAGAATTTTACTGTTTAAACCCGTCTACAATATGGCTCGGCCGAGCAGGGCAGGTACTCGACCGAGTAGGGAGTACTCGGCCGAGTAACCAAGCACTCGACTGAGTATTGTTTGGCAGTGAGTAGCAATGGCTAATGTATGTGTTTACTCGACCGAGTAAGAAGGTATACTCGACCGAGTAGTGACTACTCGTCCGAGTATTGTTTTACTCGACCGAGTGTTATTTCTGGGTTTTTGACATTAGCTACTGGAGTCGAATACTCGACCGAGTATCTAGGATACTCGACCGAGTAGTCGTTACTCGACCGAGTATTGTAGTATACTCGGCCGAGTGTTCCTTTGGCGGAAGAGTATTACATTTTGAGCCGTAGGCTTTTGTGCTTACGTTTCCTTGTTTCTTATCAGCTCAAAATGCCGCCTAAAAGAACCCCCGCACAGATCCAAGCTTCTGAGATGACTCTTGATGAGGTTGCTCGCATGATTGAGCAACAAGAGGCTCTCCTTGAAGCTCTCCGAAATGTGGGAAAAGGGAATGAGAAGCCTGATACGTGCCTAATATATAGTCTTTTTGGCCTATTTCAGCACGTATTTCTATGCATTTCTATACTATTTTTATGGTATTTTGCCCCGAATTGGCTACTTTGGTGTATTTTGTCCTTTTTGTAGGAATGATCGCGAAAGTGGTGGAACCATATCCCTTTTTGCCCTTTTTGCATGCATTTAGAGGAGACGGGATTGTCCCAGAGTAGAGTACCGCACTTGGAAGCGTCGTGGCACACATTACGAGGCACTTGGGTGAAGACGTGAGCTGAATTGAAGATACAAGTGCTCGATCGAGTTGTTTGCTGGTCGATCGAGTGGTTTCTAGCCTCCCAGATGCTCGATCGAGCTATTCCTTACTTGATCGAGTAAGCTGCACATGACCAAGTCCTCGATCGAGTACCCATTTGGTCGATCGAGGGACTTCTGCTGAGATGATGGTCGATCGAGTGGTTTAACCAACTCGATCGAGAGGTTTTCGACATTATGGGCTTTAATCACCCATGTTTTACTTTTCCGCATAAACTCTTGGTTGTTTTGGCTATTTAACCTATGATTTACTAGGTTAATAGCATCTTTTTTTCCATCTAAGCTTTTACATTAGAAAACTACTGCTACTTTCCTACGCTACTTTTTACTTTCGACTGCTACTCTTACTTTCGGGATTGCTTCATTGAATTTCGTGTTCTTTACGCCGGAATTTGCTTGGATTGTAATTCTCCTCTTCTCTTTATTAATAAGAATTGCTTGTTGCTTTAAATTCTCGTTTATGTTATCATTTCTCCTTGCCCTAATTTTCATTATTGCGTTTTATCATTTATTCATTATGTTTTCTGCTGGAAATTTATCTGCTGTTAGTTTAATTACGAACATGAGTAGCTAAATCCCTTTCATGTTGGGATTAGGGGATCTGCGGTAGAAAAATGACGACGTAGTGAATGGACTGGACGAATTGATTAAGAGACTCTGTCACTATAGCAATTTAACTGTAATTCCCGACCTAGTTGAGTGCACGCTTCTATGTCACCCATTAAACTGGCTACAATTAATCCTGGATCGAAAGATTGGACTAAATAGGCCTGCTATAAACAGTAGACTACCCTAATGAGGACGAAAGTTAAGTTAGTGGTATTTTAGAGTAGGAAGTGGACCGAGAGGACCTTCTAACATCCGTCTCACATTGGTTCGTCTGAGTCATTTACTGCTGAGTTGTTGGACTACCGTAGTGAACTGAAATCCCGACATGTCCCTCTCTTCTTGATAGTTAAATCGTAATTTACCGCTTCAATTCTCGTAGTTTAGAAACCAAAATTTAAACAACCCCCAATTGTTACCATAGGATTAGAATAGACAGCTATAATTACATTTCCTCCCTGTGGATTCGATACTCGACTGCCTCTGCTACATTTTAGTTGAGACCGTTAGGTTTTATCTTTGATAGGGTTGCGATAGCCGTATCAAAATTTGGCGCCGTTGCCGGGGAGGCAATCTATTTATTTATTTGTTAAATTTTATCTGTTTTTAGCCTCAGGGGATTTTTCCCTTGAGGCCGTTCTGATGTTTTTCCTTGAGTGCTGTTTTGATAGGCCTTAAAGGTACTACCTAGACAGTTCTAGGTGAAAGACTGTCAAAGGGAAGGCTTGAGTACCTTTGACCCGTCACCGATGTCCCATTATATGGAACAAATTGGTGATCTCGCTGCGGAGATGTGGTCCTGCTGAGCACAATGCAGCTGTAGTTGTGCCGCCACATCCATCCTATCAATGGCCACCGCAACAAGATCCTCCTGAGATACAAGAAGAAGAGATTGCGGAGCTGAAATCCTTGATGGAGACACTTGCATTCCAAGCGCAAGAATACTTCTCGCGAATTGATAAGCTCGAGTCTGCAGTTGCTCAGTTAGCAGCTGAGATGGAGATAGAAGAGATCGCGGAGTGGACATATTCAAAGGGCGACGCTTGTATCACAAATGCAAGAGAGCAACAAAAATATGGACGCTCGATTCCATGAGCTCGAGGCTGTAGTTGCTCAGTTAGCAGCTGAGATGCAAGAAGAAGAGGTATACCTTGCTGAGAGCGGTTTTTCCCCTGAAGAAACCGTGTTGCCCAATGCTGAGGATGACTTCTATGATTCGGACGACGAGTTCCTATCATATTTCACTGCCCCACGCGAAGATTTCAGCCCTGTACAGGAGGAATCACTCGATCGAGTGACTTATATAGGTCGATCGAGTGATTTGCCAGGAGAAACAGCTCGATCGAGTGAAATTGCTACTCGATCGAGTGGAATTCAGGAGGAAGTTGGTCGATCGAGTGGCTATTCGCTCGATCGACGATTTGGCCATTGGGAACTATGATTCGTCATTTGGGCTTGATTTAGATGACGATTTTGATTATGACAACGGTTACGGTGAATCTTCCCTATTTAAAGCCGAGTTGGATGCGCTTGAGGCCGAGATTTACGGGACGAATTCCACCGAGGGCGACAAAAGGACAAATTTGAGTCGGTAATTACTCCTAGCACGGAAGAGGTAATGCATTCTTTTATCTATGATTCCGTCGTTAAGAGTGATCAACCTGAGGTAGTAAACGGTAATTTTATTATTGTTTGTAAATTGCCTCGTCTTATTCACGCTTCCTCTTTCAGAGCTATACCCCCTCATATGTGGACGCACAAATTAACGATTTTTCACCGTCCTTATCATTATAAAATTGTTAATCTGAATTGGAGCCCTATATTATCGTCAATTGCTCCGCCGCTCCTTTATTTTGTGGATAAATTTAGGAGCTCACATAGGAAATTTGTACGGCTTAAAAAGTTAAACATTTTTATTTCCTACTTCTCTGTTCCACTTTGGTGCTACTTACTCTTTTGTGTAGCACATGCGCAGCTTTTTGACAGGTTGCTGCGCGCTTTGAGCTGTTTTGATTGTGATTAGTTTGAAAGGAGCTTGAAGAAAAGAAGGTCGAGCTGCGACCTGTCTGAAGCTAGCGCTACCCGGGAGGCAACCCGGCGATTTTATTTTTGCATTTTAATTCATTTCAGTTGTAATAAATGGTTTTTATACCATAGACTATCTCGATGCTTGTTTTTGTCGATTGGGCTGTTTTTCATTGCATTTTGCAGAATACGCGAGGATCACTCGATCGAGTACTTGTTGTACTCGATCGAGCACTTTTGCTGCCAAATCCATTCGATCGAGCATTTCCTCTACTCGATCGACCACCTGCAAAAGGAGAACCACTCGATCGACCTAGTTACCTTTCGATCGAGCAGTTTTTGAATGCCCAGTTCACTCGATCAGCTACTTTTCTCTTGATCGAGTGCTATTGACTTGGATTATCTTCCTGAGACGGTTTTCCGGGCCCTTAGCAACCTCCCATTTCATGGTCGGTTTGGGGAGGTCCCCTTATTCGCGCAATCTTGTGAGTTTTTCCGCATTTACTCTCTTTCTCCTTTCAGTTTGCATTTCCTTTCCATGTTTTGGTACAATGGGGGCATTGTACAGTTTGGTTTGGGGAGGTTATGCATCCATATCTGTGTCTGCATCTTGTTTTTATTGCATTTCTGTTATCACGTTCAATTTCAGTATGCATTGTTGTTTATTTTCATAAAAATCAAAAATCTCATAAAAAATGAAAAATTTTCAAAAATTCAAAATTTCACGTTTATTTTTGCATATAGGTTGAGTCGGAACGGTAGATTTCAATGATGACATTGCACTGAGATTGTCTTTTTGCTTAAGCCTTGCATTTAACTGTTATCTTTTAGCTTTGTCTTTTGCATATCTACGAGTTAATGTTAAAATTTAGCTGAACGAATAGACTTGACCTTAAATTTTGGCAACCTACTTATAATTTCTAAGATTTAGGGCTTTATAAACTGGTGTCATTTATGACCAGTTTCATGTAGGATTGTGAGTAGTTACTCCTTGCATAATATGTATCATTAATTTGCACGTATATGAAATTCAATTGCTTTTTGCCATCATACATTCGGGTTAGTGGTTGGTGTCACATGCAGGGAGGTGCTTACAATTTCCCCTTTCTTTCATTTTTACCCATTTAACTCCACATTAGCCAAATTTGCCTTTTGACCCTGAGCTACATTCCAAATTTAGCCTGCCTTGTCAAGCTAGTTTAGATTGTTCTGCGGTATATTGTCTATTGTATCAAACTTTGGCGCATATTCTGTTGATTCGGAGTTGGTATTTTATGAAGAAAAGGAGGATGATGAAAAAAAATGACGTGAAAAAGAAAAAAAAAAAGAAGTTGAAAAAAAATGAAAAAATGAAAATGAAAATGAAAAAAGAAAAAGAAGAAAAGAGAAACCGAAAAAAAAATAGGAAGAAAAAGAAAAAAAAAGAATGTTGTTTGAGACGGTTTCTGCTCCTATGTTCTATCTTATATCATTTGAGGAGTGTTTTCAGTTCGGTTTGGTGAGTTTTATGCCAAATGAAGGGCATTGTGCTTAGTTCATAATTGAGTTGGAAACGGATGTTGATATATGGTTTTGTTTAGGTACTAGCTTGGCCGTCTATACCTCCACATTCCCATAAATGTTTTGCCTTTTTTCCTACCCATTGCCTCACTTTACCATATTTTTGTAAGCCCTCGGCTGTGACAGGACCTTGTTGGTTGGAATGTATGAACGGTAGCTAGAATTGTCTATCATATTAGTTGCATGCATGTTTATGTGGGTCGTAGTTTAGGTGAGCGACTATTTCTCTTTCTCTCTTATACATATATGCTTACCCTTTGCTTCATGAGAGAAGAGTGACCCGTGAGAGTCCATTGTTAAAGGTCTTGCAAGGTCGACGGTTCAGCTTTATTATAAACATCTTACAACTCGTTTGCATTTGACTGTCTTGCTATAAGTATTTAGTTAGCTTGCATTAAATTGGCTTAAGTGGGCATTTGTAGCTAGCTCTGAGTTAGTTTTTTCCGTTCTATTAGTTGCATTTCAGTTTACTCGAGGACGAGTAAAGGTTTGGTTTGGGGAGATTTGATACGTGCATTTTATATAGTCTTTTTAGCCTATTTTATGCACGTATTTCTATGCTTTTATCGTGGTTTTATGCTACGAAATGCCCCGAATATGCTACTTTGGTGTATTTTGTCTTATTTGCAGGAATGGACCATAAAGTAGTGAAATCAAGCCTTTTACCGCTCATTTAGCATGCATTTGGAGGAAGAGTAGATTTGGAGCGGGAAATATAGCTGTCTTGGGATGCGTGAAGGTGTTTCGGGAGCTAAAAGGCCAAGTCAAAGACCAAACTACAAGACCAACACGAGCTGGAACCAGGAACCACTCGATCGAGCAGTTTCTCTTGGTCGATCGAGTGAACAGACGGAAGAACTGTTCGATCGAGTGGCCAACTGTTCGATCGAGTGGCCAACTGTTCGATCGAGCAATTTCTCTTGGTCGATCGAGTAAACAGACGCAGGAACTGTTCGATCGAGTGACTTAACTGTTCGATCGAGCAGTTACAAGCTATTGGGCCTCTATTCACGTGAAGTTTAGATTAGGTTTTATGTTTTGAGGTTATATATAAATCAAAGGGGATCAATATACGGGACTTCTCCCTCTCTTCTTCCCCTCTCTTATTATTTTTCATATACACTGTCACTGTTACCTTTGTTCTACCTTCATTTTCCGGATCTCTTAATTTAGTAATTCCTTCTTCCTTTCTCTCTTTTTATTTAATGTTTATTGTTCTCTCTCCCTCTTTATTTATTGTTCTTATTTATTCCATGTCTAGCTAATTCCCCTAGTATGTTAGGATTAGGGAAGCCGTGGTAGCAATGTTTTAACTGACTTATATAGATTAGTCTTGCGATAGGAATTGTATTAGGCAATTTAATTGTTATCCGGTTGAATGAATGCATGCAGGAGACCATAAATTTAGTTAACCCCGACCTAGATCGAAAGATTGGAAGGGAAGGCTTGCTTAATTACAATAGGGTATTGCAGTGAGGGCGAAAGTTAAGCTGTTTACGCTCTAGGGCGGTTTAAGGACCGAAAGGTGACGACCATAGCTCTTCTTATCAATAGTCTAATCGCCTTAGTCTTTCCGATAGTGTAGCTGCCACGGTGGACCGACTCTTAGCATACTTCCTTTCTTTTATTGTTAACTTCCTTATTCCTTTCCTCTTGCCTTTAGCTTCAGTAATTTAGTTAGTCCAAATCAATTAAACCCCAGCATTGTGACATTTAGACAGATAAACAGACAAATAGATAGTACACCGCCTCCCTGTGGAGATCGACCCTACTTACCGCTGACTTCTGTTAGTTGTACTTAGGTATTTTATTTTTGGTACGAAACGACAGTATCAAAATTTGGCGCCGTTGCCCAATAACGTGACCAACACTGAGCTGACGACTGAGTTTCCCCCTTGTTTGTTGCTGGTTTGGGGAGACCGTTTTGTTGAGTCGGAGTACCTGGGAGACGGCGGTGCCGACGACGAGTAGCTACTGGTCTACTCACTTCCCCGATTTTCTCGGTTTGGGGAAGTTCGCTTTTGTATGTACATTACTCTTTTCATTTTTGTCTCCTTTATTTTTATTTTGCTGGTTGTATACCCCCATCCCCCATCTTTCTGCTGGTGTATGCTGGAGGACAACGAGGGCGTTGTCCGTTTTGGTTTGGGGAGGGTATTGCATCCTTTTGAGTCTGCATCTGCATTTGTTCTGCATTCACGTTTAATTTTTCAGTTTGCATTGTTGTTATTTTCAAAAAAAAAAAAAAAATCAATAAAAATCAAAAAAATTAGAAAAATTTCAAAAATTCAAAAACATTTCACGTTTATTTTTGCATATAGGTTGAGTCGGAACGGTAGATTCCCGTGATGAAATTGCACTATAACTTGTCATATTACTTGAGCCTTGCACTTTTATTGATAGTTTTTAGCTTTGTCATACGCATAATCTACGAATTTCTGTTCAAATATAAGCTGACTGTTTAGACTTGACCTATAAACTGGCAAACTACTAAAAAAATTCTGAGTTTTAGAGCCATAACTGGTGACATTCATGACCAGTTCATTAGGAATTTTGAGAGTAGTACTCCTTGCATAGCATGTTTGTCTCATTTGCACATTTATGACATTCAATTTCTCGTCAAATGCACATATTCGGGTTTGTGGTTGGTGTCACATGCAGGGAGGGTCTTGCAATTCCCCTTTCTTTATATCTTTCACCCACTTAGCTCCACATTAGCCAAAACTTGCCTTTTTGACCCATTAGCTACATTCCAAACTAAGCCTGCCTAGTCAAGCTAGTTAGTTTGTCCTTTTGTGGTATGTTTTCCACTGCAGTTTGGCCTGTCGTTCTTGTTGGGAGTTGGTGTTGTATTAAGGAAGGAGGAAAAAGAGAAAAAAAAAAGTATTGAAAAAAAAAAGAAGAAAACGTGAAGAAGAAAGAGAAAGAAAAAAGAAAAGAAAAAATACACATGGAAAACAGAAAAAAAAAAGAGAGCTGATATGAGAAAGAAAGAAAGAGAAATTGTGTAAAAAGTTGTACCCTCTTGTCAGAGTTGAGAAAATGTTCGAAGATGTACAATCGACAAGAGTTGTTTTTCAGTTAGTTGTTTCAGACGGTGTCTTTAAAAAGGGAAGTTTGTAACCGTCTGACTCCTCCGTTCTATCCTATATTTTTGAGGAGATTGTGCTTTGAGTCTAGTGAGTTTTGTGCCAAGTGAAGGGCACTAGTACTTAGTTTTTCAGTCAGTTTGAGATCCGGATGGTTTCATTATGGTCCTGTTAGGAACTAGCTTGACGCTCTTACCTCCACATTTCCATAACTTGTTTTGCCTTTTCTCACCTGAACCTCACTATTCCCATATTATTTGCATACCCTCGGCTGTGACGGACATTATTGGTTGGAGTGTGTGCATTAGTACTTGAATTGTCTTTCATTTTTGTCGCATGCATGCTATGTAGGTCGCAGTTAGGTGAGTGACTGTCTTTTCTTCTCTCTTCTACATATTACATTCGCCCTTTGCTTCATGAGAGAAGAGTGACCACGTGAGAGTCCAGTTTTGTTGGTCTTGCAAGGTCGATAGGTCAGCTTTATTTCTAAACAGCTTATAATTCGTTTATGCATCGACCGCTTGGCTTTAATCGTTGATTTTTGTTGCATTAAATCGGTTCAAGTAGACAAGTTAAGCTAGCTCTGAGTTATCATTTCCGTTCCATTAGTTTAGTTTTGAGTTTACTCGAGGGCGAGTAAAGGTTTGGTTTGGGGAGATTTGATACGTGCCTAATATATAGTCTTTTTGGCCTATTTCAGCACGTATTTCTATGCATTTCTATACTATTTTTATGGTATTTTGCCCCGAATTGGCTACTTTGGTGTATTTTGTCCTTTTTGTAGGAATGATCGCGAAAGTGGTGGAAGCATATCCCTTTTTGCCCTTTTTGCATGCATTTAGAGGAGACGGGATTGTCCCAGAGTAGAGTACCGCACTTGGAAGCGTCGTGGCACGCATTACGAGGCACTTGGGTGAAGACGTGAGCTGAATTGAAGATACAAGTGCTCGATCGAGTTGTTTGCTGGTCGATCGAGTGGTTTCTAGCCTCCCAGATGCTCGATCTAGCTATTCCTTACTCGATCGAGTAAGCTGCACATGACCAAGTCCTCGATCGAGTACCCATTTGGTCGATTGAGGGACTTCTGCTGAGATGATGGTCGATCGAGTGGTTTAACCAACTCGATCGAGAGGTTTTCGACATTATGGGCTTTAATCAGTCCATGTTTTACTTTTCCGCATAAACTCTTGGTTGTTTTGGCTATTTAACCTATGATTTACTAGGTTAATAGCATCTTTTTTTCCATCTAAGCTTTTACATTAGAAAACTACTGCTACTTTCCTACGCTACTTTTTACTTTCGACTGCTACTCTTACTTTCGGGATTGCTTCATTGAATTTCGTGTTCTTTACGCCGGAATTTGCTTGGATTGTAATTCTCCTCTTCTCTTTATTAATAAGAATTGCGTGTTGCTTTAAATTCTCGTTTATGTTATCATTTCTCCTTGCCCTAATTTTCATTATTGCGTTTTATCATTTATTCATTATGTTTTCTGCTGGAAATTTATCTGCTGTTAGTTTAATTACGAACATGAGTAGCTAAATCCCTTTCATGTTGGGATTAGGGGATCTGCGGTAGAAAAATGACGACGTAGTGAATGGACTGGACGAATTGATTAAGAGACTCTGTCACTATAGCAATTTAACTGTAATTCCCGACCTAGTTGAGTGCACGCTTCTATGTCACCCATTAAACTGGCTACAATTAATCCTGGATCGAAAGATTGGACTAAATAGGCCTGCTATAAACAGTAGACTACCCTAATGAGGACGAAAGTAAAGTTAGTGGTATTTTAGGGTAGGAAGTGGACCGAGAGGACCTTCTAACATCCGTCTCACATTGGTTCGTCTGAGTCATTTACTGCTGAGTTGTTGGACTACCGTAGTGAACCGAAATCCCGACATGTCCCTCTCTTCTTGATAGTTAAATCGTAATTTACCGCTTCAATTCTCGTAGTTTAGAAACCAAAATTTAAACAACCCCCAATTGTTACCATAGGATTAGAATAGACAGCTATAATTACATTTCCTCCCTGTGGATTCGATACTCGACTGCCTCTGCTACATTTTAGTTGAGACCGTTAGGTTTTATCTTTGATAGGGTTGCGATAGCCGTGTCAAAGCCGATGGATGCTACTCAGCTCAGCATCATCATTGCTCGCTTCAAGCCTCCCACATATGATGGGGTAGGTGAACCAAAGCTACTCGAGAAGTGGCACCGTGAGATTGAAGCTCTAATGGAAATGGTTAAGTGCCCCGAAGACATGATCGTCGAGCAGGTAGTGTACTACATGAGAGGTGAAGCTGCAGTTTGGTGGCAAAACGTCAAGGAAGATGCTAGAGCTTATTACCAGGCTGAGGGTCTGGGAGCTATTCCTTGGTCCGGGTTGAAGAGCGCTATGAGAGAGCAGCAACAGCCGAGCATATCCGACACAAGATGAGATCCGAGTTTGATTCCTTCACCATGACTAAGGAGATGACAGTCACTGACTACTATCATCAGTTTATGGAGCTATCTCATTATGTTGACGACATGCAGCTAGGACCGAGGGGTTTAGCTCTCCGTTTTGAGAGGGGTTTATCTGCCAAGATCGTGAGTCGTATGCCAGCTGGGGTTGCTACTGACCTCAAGGAAGTGTACCTGAGAGCGGGCCAAGCTGAGAGAATGGTGGATCTCTCAAGAGATATTGATGTGAGGACTGCTGCTGAAAAGAGGAAGCCTGACAGTGGAAGCAACAGTCAGTCGGCTAACAAGAAAGGGAACTTCAATCATGCAAAGGCTTTTTCTTGTGAAGCTGGTTTCTCGAGGGGATCTCGTGGTTGGGGAAAGAATGGAGGTCAGAGTGTGAATGACAACTCTAACCTTACATGCTTCAACTGTGGTGGTGTAGGCCACAAGAGACGGGAATGCACGAGTTACAGGCCCGACAATGGTTCAGGAGCTCGGCAATGGAATTTCTCTCAGGGGCCAACTCAGAGTTTTGCTAGTAACCGACCGGGAGGATCATGGGTCAACAGGGGTGGACAGGGCTACCAGGGCAGTTATAACCGCAGTGGTGGTGGGTCATATCAACGTCAGAACAACAACACCACCCAGGATTCAACAGCCAAGCCAAGTACCTCCAATGCTTCAGTTCAGGGTGGAGGACAGAAAAACAGTGGGAAGGTTTTCATGATGGATAAACAGGAAGCACTGGATGATGCTCATGTGGTTACCGGTACCTTTCTTGTTCATAATGTACCATTCTTTGTTTTGTTTGATTCAGGGGGTACACACTCTTTTGTGTCTAAGGGTCATGCCATGTCTATGGGTTTTGGGTAAGTTTGAGGTTGTAAAAGATGATGTGTTCATACCTTCAGGGGAGTCGGTGTCATGTCTCAAGTTGTATAAGGGTGTGTCTATGGTGGTTGGAGGGGTAGATTTACCGATAGATCTGTTAGAGTTTCCTATGGATGGGTTTGAGGTGATTGTCGAGATGGATTGGTTGGGTAAGTATGATGCCAGAATAGATTGTCGGCAGAAGAGAGTGTCTTTAAAGGGGCCTAAGGGTGTTAGGGTGTCTTATAGCGGGTTTGTGGTGAAACTTAAGTGTAAGTTCATAGCTGTGATGACTTTAAAGTTATTTTAGAAGAAGAAGTGCCCCTTGATTCTCTTCCATGTGAGGGATGACCGAGTAGAGCCGCCGACAGCTTCTGAGATACCTGTGGTGAGAGAGTTCGAAGATGTCTTTCCTGAGGAGATACCGAGTTTGCCTCCTAAGAGGGATGTTGATTTCAGCGTGGAGCTTAAACCGGGAACAGGTCAGATATCCAAAGCACCTTACCGTATGGCACCTAAGGAGTTAGCAGAGTTGAAGAAGCAGATACATGAGTTTCTAGGCAAGGGTTATATCAGGCCTAGTGTGTCACCGTGGGGAGCCCCAGTTCTTTTTGTGAAGAAGAAAGATGGGAGTATGAGACTGTGCATTGATTACCGGGAGTTGAATCGTGTCACAGTGAAGAACAAGTATCCTTTGCCTAGGATTGATGACTTGTTTGATCAGCTAAGTGGAGCAGGTGTGTTTTCCAAGATTGACCTGCGGTCGGGCTATCACCAGCTAAGGATAGCAGATGAGGATATTCCTAAGACAACGTTCCGATCTAGATATGGTCACTATGAGTACGTGGTGATGCCTTTTGGGTTGACCAATGCACCAGCAGCTTTCATGGATTTGATGAACCAGATCTTTACACCGTTCTTGGACAGGTTCGTGGTTGTCTACATCGACGATATCTTAGTCTATTCTAAGACTAAGGAAGAGCATGAGGAGCACTTGAGGATAGTCTTGAAGACTCTGAGGGAGAATCAACTTTATGCCAAGCTATCTAAGTGCGAATTCTGGTTGGAAGAAGTGGCTTTTCTAGGCCATGTGATATCTAAGAAGGGGGTATCTGTGGATCCTAGTAAGATTGAGGTCGTAACCAAGTGGGAATCACCGAAGAATGTTGCTGAGATTCGGAGTTTCTTAGGCCTTGCTGGGTACTACAGGAGATTCGTGAAAGATTTCTCTACCATAGCACGGCCCATGACGTCTTTGATGAGGAAAGAGACCAGATTTGTTTGGGACGAGAGTTGTGAGACGGCGTTTTAGACCTTAAAGGAACGCTTGACCACAGCTCCTATCCTAGCTTTGCCAGAGGGATGTGAGAAATTTGAGGTATATACACTACTACAAATGAGCACTTGGGCCACGGCTCAATTCGTGGCGCAAGTGTTAAATTTCCGTGGCTAAATCATTTGGCCATGGGAATACCTTCCGTGACGCAAGTGGTCGTGGCAAAGAGATAGCCACGGGAAAAACAAGAATGTGGCTATTATTAAATTTTTGGCCACGGATTCTCTCGTGGCTAATAACTCCTGTGGCCAAAAAATTTCCCGTGGCCAAAAAATAATTCCAGTGGCAAAAAATATATTTGGAAATTAAATAAATAAAATGTTAAATAATTTTTTTTTCACGATCGATATTTTATCATATCTGGAATAATGACAATCTCGGTACTGGTTTCGCTAGTTAACTCGATTCATTTGAACGTTCTTTGGTTTTACCGGTCATGCATTCGCGCACATCAAAGAGGCTTCCCAGGAGGTCACCCATCCCAACACTACTCTCATCTGAGCACGCTTAACTGTAGAGTTCTTTTGATGTGCTACCGAACCTGAAAGTTAACTTTGTTGATATAATTAGTACTTTGAATCCTTTTAAGTTTATTTTTTTCCTTTCAAAATTTACCTTTAGTATTATTTAATTACAAAATTTTTACATGATTTACGAATTTTTTTATGGAAAACATTATTTTGGCCAAAACAATCAAATTTTTGATGTTACCCTCCCGACTAATGATTTTGACGTCATTTTTTTGCCCAAGTTAGCAAAACCATTTTATCTAAAAAGAAACTTAATCGTGTTTTCCTAACATTTTTTTATTTCTTTAGTTTATCGACATTCTTATTTTCATTTCTCTTGTACTCATTTTTTCGTATATTTTTTTACGCAAATGCTATTGTATGACCGTCGTACATACGATATGAAAAATTAACCATTTTTTTGGTAAAATAATGACCACTTTTTATAACTTAAGGTCTTTTTCCCCCAAAGTGGTCACTATTAACCAAAAAGTAGTCACTTTTTACTCAAAAAACACGAAAAACACTGTCGTACAACAGAATCGCCTATTTTCTTAAACTGATTTTTCTTTGTTATGATTTATCGTTTTTTTCTCAAATTTTTCACATTATTTGCACATGTGACTTTAAATTATTATAATTTCTATATTTTCCCTGTGATGTGCTCATTTTCAATGGAAAAAGTTTATCCATATTGAATTTTGGGTAAATTGATAAAAACTACCAGTTTTAGTCATCTTTTTCATAATCAATACCAACATAATCAATAATTAGTAATCACTACCAAAATATTAACTTTTTTTCTACGATAGGTACCAAGTCGCCTTCTTACTCTAATTTTTTCCCTACTTTAAAGGTATTTTCATCTAAGAGAAGGATTTTGGAAGTGGGTGAGTGGAGATTTGTACTTGAATGATAGCTTTTTGGAATTTTTCAAGTAGGTTGAGATTAGATTTTCAGGCAACTTAGTACCGATCGTAGAAAAAAATTAATATTTTGGTATTGATTACTAATTATTGATTATGTTGGCACTGATAATGAAAAAGGGTACTTATATTGGTAATGTATATCAATTAACCCTTGAATTTTTTATATTGATAATTTTTCCGATATGTTTTTTTCTTAATTGATTTGTGGAAGATCATTTTTTTCTTTCAATTCTGAGCCCACTTTATTTATTTAATCAATTTTGTAATCTAATTATCGTTTTTTTTTTCACTCTTAAAAAAAAATTCCCAAACCTTTTTTCCTCACCAAGTTAAATTTTATATCAAATTCAAATTTTTCTATAAATAACTTACAAATAAAGTTGTAAATCAAATTTTGAATGAACCAATTTGACAATATGTTAATTTTAGATTTATCAAAGATAGATGATAAATATCTTATTTATTTAATTTTATATGCTATGTCTTTAAGTGTGATATGATCATTTAAGATTGTTATTCAAGATTATAATGTTTTAATTAAAAAATTAAAAGAAATTCACGACTCTAATAAAAAGAATTACATATTAAAACAAATTTCTTAAATTATAAATGTTTTAAAAAACCTGCAAAACGTAATTATGATTTCTAAAAGAATAAAAAAATCTAGACGATAAACTTTTCTTTGCTTGCATATAAGTTTATAAAATTTTAAAATTTCTTATTAAAGTAAATAAAAAAATAAAAAAATATTAATTAAATTAACCAAAGTGTTTGCAAAATTTTATATTTAAATGCATTTTCATATTATTTATATTTGACTAAATTTCTTTTAGATTTTAAGTTTACCTTAACATGAAAATATCTTAATTTAAGTCGGAAAAGATACTCGTCACGGGAGTTTGTTAGTTCTTGGCTAAAAAAATTTTTGCCACGGAACAATTCGTGGCTAATTAAAATTTCGTCATGGGTGTGGCATAGTTCGTGGCTAAAATGATTATTTGCCACGGGTGTAGCCTATTTCGTGGCGCAGGTGACTTTTTGCCATGGGAAAAGTAATCCTGTGGCATAATTTCTTTTCCAAAATAATGAATAAATTTTTCCCGTGGCTAAGCAGAATTTAGCCACGAATTATAAATTCCCGTGGCATAATTCGTGGCGCAAGTGACAATTTATTGTAGTGATACCGATGCTTCAAAGAATGGTCTTGGTTGTGTTTTGATGCAGGCAGGGAAAGTCATCGCTTATGCTTCGAGGCAGCTGAAGCCATATAAGGAGAACTACCCTACTCATGATCTGGAGTTGGGTGTAGTTGTTTTCGCTCTCAAGATTTGGAGGCACTATCTTTATGGAGCAACCTTTAAGGTGTTTTCTGACCATAAGAGCTTAAAGTATATCTACACTCAGAAGGAGCTTAACATGCGACAGAGACGGTGGATGGAGCTTATCGGAGACTATGACATGGAGATCATCTACCACGAGGGTAAGGCTAATGTTGTTGCAGATGCTCTGAGTAGGAAGAGCGTTCACTCGTTATGTACAGCCATGTCCTTGCTAAAGCTGAGGGATGAGATGTCCAAGATGGGGATCTTTTTGTTAAGAAAGGGGGATACCATAGGGGATTTGACGATCGAGCCAGAGTTGTATGAGAACATCAAGAGGAAGTAGGAGCTTGATCCTAAGATTCAAGAGTGGAAGTCAAGAGTAGAGAGTGGGACGGTTTCCAGGTGTAATACTCCGTATTTATATGTCTTGGGGGTACTCTATCGAGTAGCCCTTACTCTGTCGAGTAAGGGCAAGTGGCGAAGATAAATAGTTTCTGACCTGTTGGGCACTCGATCGAGTAGCCGGGGCACTCGATCGAGTAGAAAGTACTCGATCGAGTACCTTGGGTACTCGATCGAGTGTCCGGTTTTACGGGGGAGTTTTCTCGGGTTTTGTTAATTACGCGATTAAGGTATTTAAACCAATTCGTCTTTGTTCTAAATCACTTTTTACAAAACCTAAAACCTGTTTAAGAGAGAAAGCAACTTGTCTTCTTCCTAATCGCGTTCTTGACAATTCCCGGAGTTCAGACGGTCGGATCGTATCGTATTTCATGTCGTTGGATTCCTTGCGTCGAGGGTAAGCTTCTAATATAATTTATATACCGTTTTGTTAAGATTGATGAAACCCTAATTTGGGATTTGGGGATTGTTATGAGTAGTATTTGAATAGTAGCCTTTATGTGTTATATGTTAGGAGGAGAATTCATAGAAGAGGCGTTTTGAGACAGCTGTAGATACCGTCTGCGTGTTGTGCTTTCCGGTGGGATTTCCTACTCGCATTAGTCCCATAATGGGATATTGGTGATGTCTTGTAGTTAGTTGATTGATATGATGATTGTAGTTGTAATTGTGATTGTGGTTGTGGTTGTGTTTGTGATGGTTCTCGAGATGCGTTCTCGGTGAGAGTGGGGTCACTTGCGGGAGTGGCTTCACGCCCTAGTTTCGCCCTTCGTGGAACCCGCCACGAAAGGGATGTGCACATTAATGGACAGGGTTATCGCTCGTACGATGAGCGGGGCTTAGGTGGAAACGGCTGCGGTCCCCCATCGGGCGGGTCAGGTCCAAAGGGACATCGGTGATTGAGACGGTTGGTTGGTGTGTGTGTGTGTGTGGCGGTTCAAAATTGCTATTTGTCTTATTGTTATTTATTTTGATTGTGTGATTAGTACTTGACCCCCTGTTGTTTTGTAAAACTGCGGTGATCCATTCGGGGATGGTGAGCGGATATTGAGCGGTATAGAGATGATACGGGGATAGGCCGGATGGCCACGACATGACGATAGAGTCTTCCGCCGTAGTTTAGCTTTTATTTCTATTTCATTGAGAAAGTTAGTTTGAATAATGTATCGTACCTTTCAGTTTGGTTTCAAGGATTGTATTCATTCATTAAAGTATTTATAATAAATGTTGTTTCTGTTTTGTCTATTTGATTATCATGCCTCGGGCAACCGAGATGGTGATGTCTTCATACCTGAGTGGTCCTGGTAAGGCACTCGGAGTATGGGGGTGTTACAAATGGTATCAGAGCGACGATCCTGAAACCTGTAACCAATGAACTTAATGAACATAGGGAGTCAATTAAAATGAACCCGGGGTAAAAGTTGTAGGAGCTAGTGCAAAGGCTTGGGAGACGTCCTAAAGCCGCAAGGGGTCGCCCTACAACTTTGAACCGGTCACGTGGGAAAGTGTTTGTCGAGTCGTATGTGTGTTCGGTTAACTGGTTTATGAATGTGATGGAATGTGTTAATTGTTGGATGTTGAAGTAGAAAGTTGAGCATGTGAAAGAAAATGGTGATATGAGGAAACTTGTTGATGAGATATATAGAACTGTGGTTGGAATGAGAAACATGATGGATGATTCATGATGTGACATAATAATAACATGCGAATAGAAATGTTGTGTTGTATACGTATATTTTGTCTGCATAGAGTTGTATGATAAGTTTATGTACTTGTCCACGATTATTCATGGGTATATGTTGTAAGAAGTGTGTAGCTGTAATTGATGGATTAGTTGGAAGAGATTAAGTAAGTAATTGCATAAGAATATGAAATTCATGGGTGGAGCATGTTTATGTGGGTAAATCGTGATTGACAAGTTAAATAACCTATGTGCATGATGAATGTTGTTGCTTGATTTTTGAAAATAGTAACGTATGATTACGAATACTGGTTTTATGAGCTTTGGACTGGTTTTGTTTGCTTGGTTGTTGTTTAAGTCGTTTGGGAAGTAAAAATCAATAGTTGTGTTTTTCGTTTATAAAGAGGTTGTCTTTAAACTGTTATAACTTGAGATGCATAAATGATTTTGATGTGATTCCAATTGGAGATGATAGCTTGTCCTTTTACGATTCTAACGATAGGTCACACGCCCAAATTGACCAAGTAATGAGTGAGTTATGACTGTTTTACGAAAACTGGACAGTGCTGAGAATTAGGGTACTCGATCGAGTATCCTTGGTACTCGATCGAGTAAGGGGCACTCGATCGAGTACCTCGCCATTACTCGATCGAGTAGCCCTGGTGATTTGTTTTACGTACTTCTGATCTTGACCTACTCGATCGAGTAAGTCACTTACTCGATCGAGTGGCCTGTACTCGATCTAGTGACCCCTGTTTTGGGTCATATGCTTATCTTTTGAATTCGTTGCATATTATGTTTAATTCAAAGTTATTATTTGGCTCTTTTATGCATTGTTTTACATGTATATTGGTCTTGACGCGTAAGTTACCCAGTCTTGTGGTGTAGTGAGTGGCACCTGTGGTGAGTATGAGTTCGGTGGGAGGACATGAGTTATATGTGTTGTGATAGATAGTGGAAAAAGAAAAGGAAGATTGGTATGGTGTATAGAGACATAGAGCATGTTTTGTGAGATGAGATGAGTGATATGTTTGTATGTTGAGTAACGTAAAAGTAGGTGAATGTGGGCAAAGGATGATGTGAGTCTAAGGAACGTGAGAATGAAAGGATTGGGAGTAAGGATATGGATAGTGACAACCTGAGATGTGTAAAGAATTATGGAAGGAGGTCGTTAAGAGCCGTGTGGGTTAAGAATATACATAAAGAAAGATCGTTTTAAAGGGGTTGAGAAGAGTGGTATATAGTGAACTTTGTGGAGACATGTCACGGGGTGGAGATTTGGCTTTTTAAGAGATGAAACTATTGTGGGTTCTCCTTGGGCAATTAGCGGTATGAAAGGAATTTTGATTTCTAGAGATGTAAGAAGGGAGATGCAATTGTTGAACAAGAACGTTGATTTTATGGATGGATTAGTGGCAAGGGTGATTGATGACATAATAAGAGAATATTTGTGGTAAGAAAGAGTGAGATGATATCGATATGAAATAATTAGATGTGAGTTTTGGAGCAAAGAGAACGAATCGGATTTCAAAAGAGTTAGCTAGAAGGAATAAAGAGTTGAACTATTAATTGGTATTATTGAGTGTAAAGAGAAAAGAAGGATAAAAGTAAGCTGAGGAAAACATTCACCGGAGTCATGTGATAAAAAGGTAAGGAATCATTGAAATGTGTGATAATGTCACGAGGATGTTAGTTAATGGTTATAGAGGAGTTTTGGGACAACATGATTAGTAATGAGTTTCGAGGAATTAAGGAAAGTAAGAAGTTGGTAGAATATTTGCACGATACGAGATTTTTGGCGGAGAGTTAGATGATGATACAATTAAGGATAGTATTGGGAAGAATATTGAGGTAATTTTGTTGATGGATTCGATGTCTGTTATTTGGGATGTCAACCAAAGATAGGAAAGAAATCGTGATGTTTAGAGATAAGTGTAAGAGGTTTGATGTTCGGACAGTGGTAGTATTATCGTTTGTGGTGTTGTCACTAGTGGTTAAGAGTGATGGTATATTAGAAAGGTAGCAATTCTAAAAAGGTTGATTTGGTAGGGACCTGATTGTTGTGTATGATTGTAAGAGGGTATAAGATGTGGTTAGATGAGGCGGATGCTAATAGTTGAATAGTAAAGGTATGGTTATATTTGGCAGGAAGTGATGGTTGTGTGAATGGGGGAATATGTTATGAGGGGCATATGAGTTAAACTCGGTCAACAGGTAACCTTTATCGAGGGGTAACTTACGTGATCAGGATTGACTGGTTGGATGTGATTATGGGTCTATGTCATATATATAAATGTTCGTGTGAGGTTGTGACCTCACAAGAAATGGTATGGTGTGATAATTATAAGTTGTTATCTGAATTTTCTGTAATACATGTTGGATACGAGAACGTTGGAATGATATCCAAAAAGGTAATAATTTGACTGATTTGGCATGACTAGTTATGCTTGTCTGTATTCATGATACATGTCAATATGTGATATGGTAAGGGGATGATATTCACGAGGTTAGTATCTGTTTAATTCATAAAATATGTTGTGCTATGATTTAGTAAAGTGGATTTGAGTAAGTTTTTTCTTGACTAAAAGTTATCCTGAGTCAGTGTTTATGGGAGTTGTATGCAGTTGTGATGTCTATCGATGTGGCTGTGGTGCCTCGGGTGGTGATCCGGACACGATATTTAGTGTTGTGATGCGGGTATTTTCGCACTACGGTGTGGCTCTTGGTGGCGGTGTTGTGATGCCGTCACCGGTTGTGGTGGATTAGGCGGGATGATTATGATTCGAGTTTCGAAAGTACATACCAGTTATACATAGATTGTTGTTTTGGTTGATATTGTTCCTATGCGAGTTTCGGTTTACGCATGTAGACAGTTGTCTTGCTTATTGATGTTCTCTTTACCAGGTTAAGTTAAGAATGAGGTAGAGTATGATAGGAAATAGAGTTGAATATGTTTTCGTTGTTGTCATGGTATAGTGATGTTCTATTGATGGGATACGGTGGGGAGAGGTCGTTACAATAATTATGATCTTGTTCTAGTTAAGGTTTCAGTAGACATGGTAATGGCAAGTGAGTCGTAGAACATGTGTGGTAATGACCCGAAAGATGCAGGTGGTTCATAATCTTTTGTTGAGACAGTGAGTGTAGGGTATTGGGAATTAGTGTCATGTTAAGTTGTGTATGAGTTTTGCGGTAATGGAAGAAAGAACTTGATGATCTAGTGTGCGTGTACATAACGAGTGTGGATCGTGAGTTATGCTTCTGGGAGATAAGTGCCTTACATAGAGAGGTATGTTGTTTTGCAGAAATAATGGAGAGTTAGTATGGTGATTTTACTACGAGTTTTGAGGTATAGGTTAGATGGTGTGACGAATGAGTTGAGGTATGAGGAATGTTTAAGTAAGAGAGCCTTGGATATATGCATGGCGAGTGTTTAGATTATAAGCGGTTATCTTACACATGTGGTGGTAAAGAGAGTAATGAGATGTATTTAGTATTTAGTATTAGTGAGTTACGAGGACGTAACATTTATCTTAAGAGGAGTAGGATGTGATAAAAGAGATTTTGATGGGTGTGCATATGGTAGTATATTTGAAAGTAGAGTGTTGGTGTAGCATAAGATATGGATTTGTATATGTTGTGGTTGATAGTGTTAAAAGGTCACGGACGTGCTTGTAATAGTTTGATGTTAGGAATGCGAGAATACTTCGATAGTGTTGACAGTTGGATGATGAGATTATGAGCCCGAGTAAACTTCGAGGACGAAGTTCCTTTTAAGGGTGGTAGAATGTAACATTCCGTTTGATGTCTATGAGTGTCTTGATATGGGATTTGGTAGGGGATGATATATTACGGAGCTAGCAGCGTTAAAGGATGGTAGTTGGTAGCGTATGGAGTTAGTGTTGAGAGAGATATAATGGAGTTGATACGATATCGTGAGCCATGCTGTGGAGGTAGGAATAGTTAGTGGAGTTGGTGTTACGAGTTCATGTTTGGGTTGGAGTTTTGTTTCGAGTTCTTAGTTACGTTGTTGTGTCTTGATCGAGTTAGCATGTTTGTTTTTTTTATGTATGGGTTGAACTTCGGGGACGAAGTTCTTTTTAAGGAGGGAAGACTGTAATACTCCGTATTTATATGTCTTGGGGTACTCTATCGAGTAGCCCTTACTCTGTCGAGTAAGGGCAAGTGGCGAAGATAAATAGTTTCGACTGTTGGGCACTCGATCGAGTAGTCAGGGGCACTCGATCGAGTAGAAATACTCGATCGAGTACCTTGGGTACTCGATCGAGTGTCCTATTTTTACGGGGAGTTTTCTCGGGTTTTGTTAATTACGCGATTAAGGTATTTAAACCAATTCGTCTTTGTTCTAAATCACGTTTTACAAAACCTAAAACCTGTTTAAGAGAGAAAGCAACTTGTCTTCTTCCTAATCGCGTTCTTGACAATTCCCGGAGTTCAGACGGTCGGATCGTATCGTATTTCATGTCGTTGGATTCCTTGCGTCGAGGGTAAGCTTCTAATATAATTTATATACCGTTTTGTTAAGATTGATGAAACCCTAATTTGGGATTTGGGGATTGTTATGAGTAGTATTTGAATAGTAGCCTTTATGTGTTATATGTTAGGAGGAGAATTCATAGAAGAGGCGTTTTGAGACAGCTGTAGATACCGTCTGCGTGTTGTGCTTTCCAGGTAGGATTTCCTACTCAGTATTAGTCCCATAATGGGATATTGGTGATGTGCTGTAGTTAGTTGATTGATATGATGATTGTAGTTGTAATTGTGATTGTGGTTGTGGTTGTGTTTGTGATGGTTCTCGAGATGCGTTCTCGGCTGAGTGGGGTCACTTGCGGGAGTGATCTCACGGCCTAGTTTCGCCTTCTGTGGAACCCGCCACAGAAGGGATGTGCACATTAATGGACAGGGTTATCGCTCGTACGATGAGCGGGGCTTAGGTGGGAACGGCTGCGGTCCCCCACTGGCAGGGCTGGTCCAGTGGACAGTCAGTGATTGAGACGGTTGGTTGGTGTGTGTGTGTGTGTGTGGCAGTTCAGCTGTCTATTTGTCTTATTGTTGTTATTTATTTTGATTGTGTGATTAGTACTGACCCCGGTGTTGTTTTGTAAAACCTGCGGTGATCCATTCGGGGATGGTGAGCAGATATTGAGCAGGTATAGAGATGATACGGGGATAGCTGGGATGGCCACGACATGACGATAGAGTCTTCCGCTGTAGTTTAGCTTTTATTTCTATTTCGATTGAGAAACAGTTAGTTTGAATAATGTATCGTACCTTTCAGTTTGGTTTCAAGGATTGTATTCATTCATTAAAGTATTTATAATAAATGTTGTTTCTGTTTTGTCTATTTGATTATCATGCCTCGGGCAACCGAGATGGTGATGTCTTCATACCTGAGTGGTCCTGGTAAGGCACTCGGAGTATGGGGGTGTTACACCAGGTTTTCTATCCATACATATGGGAGTGTTCGTTTTGATGGGAGATGGTGTGTTCCTGAGGATGCAGAGTTGAGGAGAGTGATCTTGACGGAGGCTCACTGTACTCCTTATTCAGTTCACCCGGGTGGTGACAAACTTTACAAAGATCTTAAGAAGACTTTCTGGTGGCCAAACATG
Organism: Silene latifolia; assembly: GCF_048544455.1. Lineage (NCBI taxonomy): Eukaryota > Viridiplantae > Streptophyta > Magnoliopsida > Caryophyllales > Caryophyllaceae > Silene > Silene latifolia. The sequence continues at coordinate 210,572 of NW_027413156.1, read as the reverse complement.
AAGAAAGATGTAGCTGAGTTTGTGGCGCCGATGTTTGACATGTCAAAGGGTCAAGGGTGAACAAAGGAGACCACAAGGTAAGATACAATCTTTGGAAGTACCTGAGTGGAAATGGGAGTCAATCTCTATGGACTTCATTGGGGGGTTGCCTAGGTCACAGCAAGGTAACAACATGATCTGGGTAATTGTTGATCGGTTAACCAAGTCAGCTCACTTTGTTCCTATGAAAGATACTTGGTCTAAGATGCAGCTGGCATTGGGTTACAGGAGGCATGTGTTTAGGTTACATGGTATACCTAAAGATATCGTTTCTGATCGTGATGCGAGGTTCATATCCAAATTTTGGCAAGAACTGCAGGAGTTGATGGGTACAACCTTGAAGATGAGTACAACCTTTCATCCAAAGAATCGATGGTCGATTTAACGAACCATCAAGACCTTAGAGGACATGTTGAGGGCATGCGTTATGGAGTTTGGGGGCAGCTGGGAAGACAGGCTTGATCTGATCGAGTTTTCATACAACAACGGTTATCATACGAGCATCGGATGGCACCTTTTGAGGCTTTGTATGGCCTAAGTGCCAAGTCCGGTTTGTTGGGATGATAGTTCTGAGACAAAGGGTTTTAGGGCCACAGCTGGTACAGGATATGGTTGAGCAAGTCCAGTTGATTCGGCAAAAGATGAGAGCAGCTCAAGATCGTCAGAAGAGCTATGCCGATTTACACCGCAGGGACATTGAATTCGCAGTAGGTGACAAGGTCCTTTTGAAAGTGTCACCTATGCGAGGTGTGATGAGATTTGGGAAGAGAGGTAAGCTAAGCCAAAAGTTCATAGGTCCTTATGAGGTTTTGGACCGTATAGGCGAGGTAGCCTACAGATTAGCTTTGCCACCAGCTTTGGATAGAATCCACAATGTTTTCCATGTTTCTCAGCTTCGGAAATATGTGAGTGATCCATCGCATATCCTTGAGATGGAGAACATCGAGCTTGATGAATCCTTATCCTACGCCGAGATTCCTAAAGAGATTCTTGATCGCAAGGTTCGTAAGATAAGAAATGGTGAGACGGTCTTACTCAAGGTCCTTTGGTCTAATCATAATGTGGAAGAGGCCACATGGGAACCCGAGGAAGCCCTGCGAGAACGTTTTGCTAGTCTTTTTTATCAGGTATGTTTGGTTACGGGGACGTAACCGTTGTCTTTTTAGGGGGGTAGGAGATGGTCGCGGTTGTGTTTTGTCTTAGTTTGAGTCGGGTTAGTGAGTTTTGTGGTGTCTTGTGCGGTTCTTTGGCGTTGGTAAATGCTTGTTAGTGTAGTCTTTTTGCGCTGTGTAGTGTCTTGTTTTGGGGTGGAGTGTGAACTTCGGGACGAAGTTCTTTTTAAGGGGGGAAGACTATAATACTACGGATTTTCTTAAGTGACTACTCGACCGAGTAGAGCCTACTCGGCCGAGTAGTGCTGTTGGTATGGCGTGTTTCGGTTCTGCCGAGGAATACTCGGTCGAGTATTGTGGATACTCGACCGAGTAGAGGATACTCGGCCGAGTATACACTTTACTCGACCGAGTATCCGGTCTGGCGAAGCGTATTTTGACGGTTTGTTTAGGGAATGTTTAAGGTTATTTTTATATCCCGCGTCAGTTTCTAAAACTTTATTTCAAACTTCATCATTTCTACGTTTACTTTAATCGTTCGAGTCTTAGTTTTGATTTTATTAGTGGTCAGACATTGAAGTTGTATTTGTTGAATTAGTTTTTGGATTTTAGTTGATGTAAACTTTAACCCTATATGGCATTTAATAAATGTTGCTCAGTTCAGACGCTTTTGATATGTACTAACCTCGGGAAACCGAGATGGTAACACACTTTCATGGTAGGGTGGTCCTGGTAAGGCACCTTGGTATGAGGGGGTGTTACAATAACAGCTCATATATGTTACAATAACGTCTCATATATGTTACAATAACAATTATTCTATATTATAATAACAGTTATTCTATGTTACAGTAACATGTTATATATGTTAAAATAACAAATTATTCAGAAATTCATGACGTATTCTGAATATTTGATCTACCAGAATCACCTAACTTAAACTACCAGTAAATCGTCACAAACTAGTAAGCAATGTTAAGAAGATTAAAATAACACCACTTTACAATCATTGTAACACGGTTACACTATTAGTGTAACACAATTATACCATTAAAGTAACAAAGTTAAAAGGAACTCGTGCATCAATCATTAAATTGTTCCATATCAAAATTACTCATAGTGAAACATAATATTTAGCAATACCATTACAATAACACTAATACATTTCATATATCACTCTACAAGAAGCAATCTCATGAAATCAACAAGAAAATGCATACATCGTAGCATAGAATAACACAAACATATTTGTTACAACTATAATGGTGATTTATGACTATTAAAGACAATATTCAAAAGAAGACAAAATTAAGTCTAGAACAAATGGCGAGAAACACCGCATAACCAAAGTGTTAGTATGGCTAGATGATCGCAACGAGAAATTGACAGTTAGAGTTTGCTATTTTTAAATTGATTTTAACCGTAAAAGAGCGAAACGATAAGAATAGGTTTGAATTCTTAGTATTGCTAGATGATTGCAACAGAAATTGGTACAAATGTCATGAGATTATACAAAATTAATCAACCTAAACCTAAAATTGCAGAAATTAGGCAAATTGATTAAACTGAATTAAAAGCAATAAAATTACGAAAATCATACTACTGAGCAAGATTATATGGTAAATTTTAGGTAAAGTAGCAATAGATTACCTATATATTCAATTGATGTGGGACGACTTTACCAGATTATTGTTCGCTTCGTTCCAGTTTTGAACTATATTGCGACCAATTATGACGATTTTATCCAACATTAGCACAAATATCCTGATTAGAATCAAATTAAAGCACAGTTTATGAAAAGCATGGGAAGATATGAACAATTCATTGACATAAATACAAGCAAAAATGCACAATTACAAAACCTAATCACAAAAATTGGCAAAATTGAAATAAAGAAATGTCATACCTAAATTTACTTCTCTAAACAGTGATCCTAGCTCCATAAATGTTGCAATATCACTAGAGATGTTGAATCTAGAAGAGCAAGCATGTATAATTGATTATAGGAGAAGGCGAAACAATCGAGCTGTGAAAATTGTTTTCGTGAGAGAGAAATTGAAGAGAGAGAGAGAGTGTGTGAGAAAAATAAGAGAGATAAATTATTGATGGGAAGAATAATAAAAACAGGCTGTAGGATGACTTTTATACAAAGAGAAGAAATTACGAAACTACCTTTAATCTCATCGCTTTATTTCAGCCGTCAGATCTACTTAATCTAACGGTCTACATTGGTAGGACGGACTTACCCTAAGAAGCTAGACTCATAAGATCCTAATTCTATATATATATATATATATATATATATATATATATATATATATATATATATATATATATATATATAGAGAGAGAGAGAGAGAGAGAGAGAGAGAGAGAGAGAGAGAGATAAGATCTTGTGAGTTTGGTTTCTTATGGTGAGTTGTGAGTTTGTGCTTTGAAATCTCAGCCATTGATTATATTAGGGATGAATGGTCAAGATCTAATCTTACTTGTCATATAAACCACTGTCATTTACTTATTTTCTCTTTTTTCTAGTGCTACTCTTTTTTTTTACTTTAATTTTTTTATCTCCTTTTTTACCTCGTGTTATTATGCTTATTTTTACAACTTTGATTTTTTTTTCTCTCTTATGTTTTTCTCTAATTTTCTCATTATGTTACCTTTTTTTCTTTTTCTTTTTGTACCAAATTTTTTTTTACTTGAATTTTGTTTTTCTCTTATTTTTTTACCTCGTGTTATTATACTGTTATTGTGCTTTTTTTACATTGATTTTTTTTTACGACTTTTTTTTTTCTCTTTTTTTTTACCACATGTTATTGTTATTCCGCTGTTATTGTGATGTTATTCTGCTGTTATTTTGATTTTTTTTACGACTTTGATTTTTTTTTTGTCACGTGTTATTGTGCTGTTATTCTACTGTTATTCTGCTGTTATTGTGATGTTATTCCGGTGTCACTTTGATTTTTTACTACATTGATTTTTTTTACTACTTTGATTTTTTACTCTTTCTTTACCGCATGTTATTATGCTGTTATTCTGGTGTTATTGTGATGTTATTCCGGTGCCACTTTGATTTTTTTTACGACTTAGATTTTTTCTTTCTTTTTTTTTACCCCCTTTTATCATTGTCTTTCTTATTCTCTTTATTATTCTGCTATTATTGTGATGTTATTCCGGTGTCACTTTGATTTTTTCTTTTACTACTTTTATTCTTTTACTCTTGTTTTTACTTGTTTTTTACCACGTGTTATTGTGCTGTTATTCTGGTGGTATTGTTATTTTGGTGTTATTGTGATGCTATTCCGGTGTCACTTTGATTTTTTTACTACTTTTTTTTATCACTTGTTATTTCATTGTTATTCTGTTGCTATTGTGTTATTACTTTGGTGTTATTCCGATTAGCCTCACTTTCACATGTATAAAATGACTCGCAGTAATTCTCCATTGTATACATCATAAGGTGGGACATCTACAAGAGACAAAAAAAAGGCCTAGAAATAAAAGAAAACACGTAAATGGGGGAAATGTTAATTACCAGTAGCTACTTTTTCCAACCTGACTCACTTATCAATCATCACTACTCACTGTTGACTCGTGAGTGAGTGAATTAAAAAAGAGTAAAAATCCACCACCACAATCCTGAATCCTCCCTCATCTCTCCTCTCCTTTACTTGTTCTCTTTTTCTATTCATTAATTAACTAATTTCATCTTCGATTATTATTATTATTATTATTATTATAACTTGCTTCTAATAAACGTCTTTTGCATATTGACATGGGCACAAGAATATGAAGCGTCTTATGTGGGATTTTTGGGGTGAATTTCTGAGAAGCTGCAGTCCGTGGCTGCATCTTATTGTGTGGCATTTGATACCAATGGTCACCAAAATCACCATATCAGGCCACCAATCTACACAACCGCATCAACAATTTCAGACCCACAATCGAACTCGGCACTATTGAAACTCACAACTTACCTTAACAAAAACCCAGAAACACCAATAATAATGCGATCACTCCACCCAACTTCCCTTAACAAACATCACCTTCATTCATCTTAATTCTCAAACGACCCAGAATTCATCTTCATTTTTGTGCGTGTTGACGATCCGGGTTGACAAACACAAACCGGATCGGGTGGAGCTGAAAGGTGTTGATAATGTCGGATCTGAATGCGGAGTTGTAGGAATCGGGTTGGGAAGAACTTCGAAAAGAAGCCCGAAAAATTGAAGGAGATCTTGATGTTAAAGTCCCTTCTTATGCTAAGCTTACCGCTCGTTCTTCTCAAGGTTTTCATTTCTTTAATTTGAGTTGTTTTTCACTGATTTATTGATTTTTAGCAGTGATTTGCTAAAATGATGCGTACATCTAGGAATATTCCAATATTTTCCATTCTGGTCGACATACAATTCAGGCCAAGCTGCATCCACCGTCACTTCATTAACCTCCAATTAAACAACCAACGTAGCAGCCCAGATGTGATGTGAGCTCGAATATAAATACGGATTACAATTAGTATTGGAATTATTCATCTGTTGATTTAGGTTTTTTGATTCGATTGTTTGATTAGCTGCATCAAAAAAAATTTGACATAATTGGAATTGTATAGATTTGATTTGATAATAATGATAATTAAACTGCAAATTATCCTATGGTTAATCGCATGATTTGAGGCTTTTTTTTGGATTTTTCTTGGTTTAGAGATACTTCACAGAGAAGAGGTGGGTATTTGATTTTTTTTTTGTCGTTGACTCAGCGCTCTGTATTATTATTACGGAGATTTAATCACAGCCTTCTATTTTCACGTATTCAATGGCTGAGATTTTCCAAACTCACAACTCACCGTAAGAACCAAAGTCACGAGATCCCACCTCTATATATATATATATATATATATATATGAACTGAAAGTTCGGTGCGAAGCGTGCGAACTAAAATAATAGGCCTAGATTAAAGTTAATCAACGGTCCCCATTAACAGACCTTTAATACTTTGATTCCTTTCATGCACAGAGACCACAGTCACTGTCTCTTTCTCCTCTAACTCAACATTTCACTTTCACCCCCAAAGCAACTGATGCCAACGCTGACGCCGATAACCACCATCGTCGACCAGGCTTCGCCGGACATCACGCTTCAATTATCATTGCTGTTTTTCAATTATTTTATATATTTTTAAATTTTTTGTGATTTTAATCGTAGATTTACTTTAAATAAAGTAAAATTGCGAAGAGCTAATTGTTATAATGGACAAATCGGAAGAGTTAAGAGTCAAAAAAACGTCTTTGATGGCGCAATATTATTCTAATGGTGGTCAGGGAGGTGGCTTTTGTCGATGACAGAGCTCTACCGAGATAGGGAGACGTCGGAATTTTTTGGATGTTCACTTACGTTGCTGGCGAGGATCTGGGTTACCGTCTTTGCTATTGGAGGTGCGTCAAACTACTCACGGTGGCTCGATGGTTTGAATCCGAGGCAGAATATGGTTGCACAAGGGTCTGAAGGATGGAGATGGAGCTATGGCGGTAAGGGTAGTACAGTGACGATATTAGATCATGGACGGTTGGGGTGGACGGGTGGTGCGCTGGATTAACGGCACGATGAGCGGAGGAAGTGATGGTGGTAGGCGGCAATGACGACCAGTTATGAGGTTTTAGATGGTCCATTATAATTGAATGCATCCCGGTGTTGGAGGTTGATGGATTAGGCGGTGGTGCTTGAGTGATGTTGCTCAGAATCTCGGATACATTAATCGATAGTTGTGTATATGGATAGTTCATAGCAGTAGTGGGTTGTGGTTTGGGGATGGGCTTGGTGGATCATGGTGGAGCGGTGGATACACAAGATACCAACCCGGATTGTGACACCCCCATACTCCAAGTGTCTTACCAGGACCACTCAGGTATAGACATGTCACCATCTCGGTTACCCAAGGCAATGATAATCAAATGACAATAAAGAAACATCATTTAAATAGAAATACGGTTTAAAGCGGTTACATATCCAAAATCAAAACTGTTAAAAGTACGATACATGTTCTCAAAAACCAAATGTTTCGAACAACTAAAGTATGACAGCGGAAGACTCTAAACTGCTCGTCGTGACTCATCCCAGCTAGCCCAAATGCCTCAAATCAAACCTTCTCAATAACTGCTCACCATCCCCGAATGGATCACCACAGTTTTCAAAACAATAAACGGGGTCAATACTAATTACATGACATAAATCACAAAAGACAGAAGTCAAACAGCTCAATCGTCACATCAAACCCCAAACTCCATAATCAATCTCCTCATTACTAACTACACACTAAAGTGTGTAGCCCTGCCAGAGTACCCATCGCAACAGATACTCCACACCGCTAGTGGGGGACCGCAGCCGTACCTACCAAATCTCCGCTCATCTCCATCGAGCGATAAACCCATGTTCATTAATGTGCACATCCCTTCTGTGGCAGGTTCCACAGAAGGCGAATCAAGGGCATGAAGCCACTCCCTCAAGTGACTCCACTCAGCCAGGGATGCGCCCTGAAGATCATAGACAGATACACAACAACAATGATAATATTCAACAACTGTCACAATACAAACATTATACTTTAACTACAATCATCACAAAATCACCAACCACAACATGTAATTAATACTGAGTAGGGAAACCCTACCTGGAATGCAAACACAAAAGCAGACGATCTAGCAGCTGTCTCAAAATCTCTCTTCTACGAACCCTCCTCCTATACACATAATCATACAATCACTACTAATACAACATATTCATAAAAACCCCCAATCCCAAAATTAGGGTTTAACCAACCTTAACCAAACGCTACAAAAACAGTATGTAGGACTTACCCTTGACGCAAGGATCACAATGATATCAAGAACAATTGAAACCGACTCCTCTAGCTCCGGGATTTGCCAATAATGCGGATGAATCAAACAACATAGTTGCAATCTCTCTTTTTGTGAATTAGGTTTGTAAAAAGTGTTTAGAAAAGATAACGGAGTATTTTATATATTAATCCCGCATTATTAACAAAACCCGTCAAACATTACCCGATAACCGACTTACTCGATCGAGTAAGTAACATACTCGATCGAGTGCCACTTACTCGATCGAGTGTCAAGGCTACTCGATCGAGTACCCTACAGGCAGACTACTGTTTCGTAAATCAAAACATTCTTACTCGATAGAGTAAGCCCCACTCGATAGAGTACCCAGAGACTCATAAAACCGTAGTATTACACGGATACACATTGTATTACTGTTGTATACATTAATCGATATGTGTATGTAGTAGTATCACCATATGTATCTAGTAGTACTACCATGTGTATCTGAGGGTAGTATATGAGTACCTTGGTAGTTTATACGGTGTCAGAGAGTGTCATCGGCAGAGTTGTCTGTAAGACCATGAGAGGTGATGTCGGCTTTGGAGAAATGAGGAAATAAAACAACTGTGTCAAAATTCTGAATGCAGCTTCGTCAAATTAATTGAAACTAACTCCCCCTCCTCAACATTAACATTTCCTCGTAATCAATAATCATCACTCATTTACGGAGTTCATGGTTAGATGGGGATATCCTGACAAATTATAGATAACAATCGTGACAAGTTAAATATAATGGGACAACTTGGTTAGACATGAAAATCATTCCGACTGCGAATTTCAATTTACATGGGTGTTATTTCATTGGAACTAGTTTCATTGCCATCACTCAGGTTAACAAATCAAAGTGTCCGAACTCGGAATACAACTTGGTCAAAGTAACAGACGAAGGCCTAAACTGAATATTTCACTTACTTTTCGATCGATGCATTATTAATTAAAACCCACAACTTTAAGATAGCAAAGAGGATGCACAAATTTAAGTAGATGACAAATAAAACAATATTGCTCATGAAATAGGATATGCCAATTAGCTCCAACTTGGCTTTGGTTGTAAAATTTACTTGTAATACAAAAGACATGAGTATAAGGTAAAATTTCATAGCCAATGTGGGAGTCGAACCCATATATTGTGCATTGCACAATGCTCTACCATTTGAGATAATTGGCTTTAGATATTAATAAATCAAAGCATCTTAACACAATGTAGGGTGCAATTGTAAGGTGACCAAATCTACACGGACTAACTAGGACGATAAACTTCTACGTGCTCCAACTTTAAGGTTTTTTTTTACCCACCGTGCTTTCCAAGTCCTCAGCCTTGCGTCTCAGGGCTACTACTATCTATCTGACACTCCTCTTCATCTAGTGCTTGCATCAGAGTCTCGATTTCTAAAAATGAAAGAAAAAAGATAGGTCAATTTGTTAATGTTAATTTGTTAAAAATCAAGAAGTAACTTGCCCCTAACATTCCAATTCAATCATCAACATCAACAAATATAACAATCAATTATCTAACGAATCTTTATATCATCCGAAGTAGTGACAGCATTCAAGACTTGAACATGCTTAACACCAACATGCGGATGAATGTCGACAAGATTGTGATGAGCTTTGACAGTGGCTGATTTCAAACTTCCAAGTAATTCTCAATGTCTTTAGCATCTGAGCTGAGATGAAACCACCTTTTGTGTAGTTTAGGAGCTCTGTCGTTGATGGCTATTGAAACGTTGTTAGGGAATAGATTTCTAAATACAAATGGCTGAAGCAAAGTTGTTACAAAATAGTGAAGTTACTGTGAGTGTAGATATAGCAGATAGAATGATTGTCATGGCTTGAGTAACCTTGCTTGTCACTTCATTTGAGTATCGGATTATCGCTATGGCTGCTCCTGTCCTAGGGAATATATATGCCACCATGCTAATGATGAGAATCTGCAATTTCTACTTTCTGATATTAAACAGAACATGTAAAACAAAAAAAACAAAAAAAATGAACTGTGCAGCTTAAACAAGACCGGAAAGCCGGAAACCTGAACTGGCAAAATGATCAGAAATCAGCACTGTGAACTGACATTAGGATTATCTACCAGAAAAATAAGATAAACCTTAGCACTCATGACCCTTAATTACTAATTATCCCACTCAAGCCCAATTGTCCGACTCCTAACCATTTAACGGACATAATCAAACCCCAAATGATCTGATAAGTGCATAATACAACTAAAAGGATCCAAATCGAGGTGTAGATACCCCATTTCTGCACCTCCCGCAAACCACCCGGTGATGATTGGGCCGCATGTTTGGTATACGGAACGATTTGTGACAGTTTGTAAGTTTATCGTCAAGTGATCGCTCAAACACTTGTGTCTACCTCTTAATTGTCATCTACGTACCGATACGGTCGTTTTGGCAGTAATTAGAGTACATTTGGAGTCCGAGTCAAAAACCGTGTTCATTTTCTAAAAACCGAGTCAGAATGTTCTGGAATGTTCCGGATATTTCTATTCCATATTTTCCAATCTTTTGATCTTTGGTAAAATATCTCCCGTAATATTCACACAAAATATTATGGAAACGAGATTAATCCGCTATTCCATAATAGAAACGCGGAAATCTTTCTTCCGCAGGTGGAAACCACTGAGGAAAGGACGCAGCAAGTGCTGCGCCTCTTCCAAGGGACGCAGTTCCTGCTGCGCCTCTTCCTCAGTCCTTTTCTGCGTATTTTTCGTATCTTTTCGAGATTCACTTCCAAAGTTTCTCCGAAAACCCTACTTCCTCCGTGTGATTAGTATAAATAGAGACCTTCGGTCTCACATATTTCTCACGCGAGTGTCCGCCCTTGTCTTCTCCCTTTGCATTCTAGACCACGTTCTAACTTTTTAGCGTCTACGTGCTTGAACTGTCGACCACGTAAGCTCGGATCCTTCTGAGTACCAGCCTCGTTTTGCATGACCGACCAATTTGACCAACTCCACATTAATCAACTTAATCAATCTTGTTCGTTTTCCTCCTAGAGGGCACTTTCGTCTACATTCGAGTCGAGCATCACTAAACGTTAACTTAGTTCATCTCGTTTCTTCAAACATGTAAGTCTGCGGGTCTAAATCCTTCTTTTAATTATTGTTCTTTATTTTCGTAATTAATATTGTAAGATTTATATCGAAAACACGCTTAAAACATTTGTAAAACCTTATTTTAAAACCCTTTTCACGGATTATCATAAGACAACCGTCGAGAAAGGACGCAGCAACTGCTGCGCCTCTTCGAAGGGACGCAGTACCTGTTGTGCCTCTTCGTGAGGCTGCCGCAGTTCCTGCTTCTTTTTTTTGGTGAAATGTAAATTTGGTGCTTCGTGAGGCTGCCGCAGTTCCTGCTTCCTTTCTTCTTCCTTCGTCTTTTGATAATTCGATTGTTTTGTTTCGTTTTCAATTATTCATTATTTCTTTTAACATGATAATTTGCGTATAATAATTTCAACATGTAAATAATTCATTGTTAATTAATTCATCTTTTAAATCCCGACTTAAATCCCTTATAATCCATATTTGCGGGTTTTCGTCATTAAATCAATTCGGGTTTTTAGAGGTTCGATTTACCCATATTGAATCTCTGGAATCCATCATTGAAATATTATTTGTATCTGTTATTTACCGTCACCATCATTAATTCATCATTAATAATCTGTTTAGTTTAATTAATTTGATTAATTTGTTAATTTGTAAATAATCTTATTAATCTTGTGAATAATTCGTTCTAATCAGTTTCATTCGTGTTTTATTGTTTTCATGACCTCGTTCACATGTAAATAATTTGTTAATCACTTTCATCCGAGTCAATACCATTAATCGACCATTAAATTCATCAATGAACATTAATGAGATGCGGTTCCGGCTTCACAGCTAGAACTCAACCCAGGAACAGACGCAGCTCCGCTGCGCCTGTTCCCAGGTGCGTTATGTCTCTGAATTCCCGTTTCTGCCTTGACCTAGTTTATTAATTACGTATTAATTAACTATTAATCGTTTTATCACCGTTAATTTGTTCGTTTATTCATTTATTCTTTCTTTTCTAAAATTATCCGTTTTAAATGTATTTTCGACATAAATCAACTAACCCAATGTAATTATTGTAATTTTTCTTTATTGTATTTATTATTGTATTTCTTTTATTGTATTGTTTATATGCTCTCATATGCAATCAACCTAAATCTCTACCTCAACATTAATTGCATGTTAAATTACGTGTTTACCGACTTAGTATTAATTCTCACATGCTAGGATTAATCTAATGGATGTTGCATTGCATGCATATAAATCGACAATATATCGAGTATAGACAATTTCCCTAATCATTAGTAGAGGCTGCTATCGAGGCGGGCGGGATTAGGTGTTCGATCAAAAGAGCTTCCTAATACGTACCCTTACCCCTTACTCCAGATCTCTGTGAACATCCGTGTTCATTGGTATCCACGAGAGTCATTCTAGACATAGAATGCTAAGGGTAACGAGTTCTTGGTGTTCATGTCACTACTTTGTGTCTTTACATGGCATGAGGTATTCGAACGGTTTCCAATTTTCCACAATAAATTGGTGGCGACTCCACAAATGCAAACAAACCAAGAAGGAAAAGCTTGCTTCGCTTTTCGCCCCCGTGGGCCCGCGTCCACACGAGGCTAAATGAATTGTTTTCTAGAACTATAATATTACCTGATTCCTCAAAAGAAGTTGATCTGAACAACCTGTTGAAACAAATACAAAGAAATCGAATGTATGAGAAAGGATTCGCGTAAATTGAATGTGAAGGCCGAAGAAGAAGAAGAAGAAGAAGAAGAAGAAGAAGAAGAAGAAGAAGAAGAAGAAGAAGAAGAAGAAGAAGAAGAAGAAGAAGAAGAAGAAGAAGAAGAAGAAGAAGCTCATGATAAGCTAATGCCAACTATATATGAAAATAATTTCAATGAGATTCATAGATTTTCTATTAAATCAAAACATTACTAAATATAAACAATGCTCCAAAATTACGACAGATGATCCATCTTCTGCGTCAAGAGATGCTTCTGGACATAAACAAATTCCTGAACATTGACAAGATAACTGAGGAGCAAGCATACGGTGGAGATATTAACTGATTTTCTCATATCAAGTCCAATTTTTATCGAGCAAAATTATAATCAATGTCCGATTAAATCACATATCATCGGAACATGAAAATTGACATCGAGAAAGCTTATAATCAATGTCCAGGTTTCAACTAAGTCAGCGTTAATTGCAAAGGCGAGCATCTACAATATAACTAACCTAGCTATGATCAACATAACGCATTAAATCTCCGAACATATTTTAATCGAATGTAATCAATCTCATAAAGCTAAATTACGCTATAATAGTCAATAAAAATAATGTCGATTGGCAGATACAAACCAACCCTAAACCCTTCTTAAATTTAGGATACTCGTCCCTCGCGTTTGTTCTCGTTAAGTTGCTAGATACAATTGTTTAAGTTGGTAGATACGTACCTCTAGCTAGCTAGATACGCTCATTTAAGTTGCTAGATACATAAATTTAGCTAGCTAGATACACTTTTTAAAGTTGCTAGATACATACCTTTAGCTAGCTAGATACACTCGTTTAAGTTTATAGATACATACCTTTAGCTAGCTAGATACACTTTTTAAAGTTGCTAGATACATACCTTTAGCTAGCTAGATACACTCGTTTAAGTTTATAGATAAATACCTTTGGTTAGCTAGATACACTTCTTTAAGTTTATAGATACACTCCTTTAAACTGCTAAATAAACTCCTTTAACCTGCTAGATACATACCTCTAACTAGCTACATACACTTCATTAAGTTGCTAGATACATACCTCTAGATAGCTAGATCCTTCATTAAGTTGCTAGATACATACCTCTAATTAGCTACATACACTTCATTAAGCTGCTAGATACATACCTGTAGATATCAGGCTGCTCCCAGATCGCCGAGGGAGCAAGACTTATCTGGTTTGGGCTGCCTTTTATTCATGCACAGGTCGCCGAGGGAGCAAGACTCTGCGGAGCTACCAGAATCATAGCCATTGATGTAAATCCTGCCAAATTTGATATAGGTAAATTTTCTGATTAGGTTTGTTCAAATCCTTGCATTGTTTGTGAATTATAATTACAAACTCTCTAATCAGATCTAACAGTTTATATTCTCTTAATCGCGTTGTCTACAGGGAAAAAGTTTGGTGTCACTGACTTTGTTAATCCTCATAACACAGGGACTAAATTAGTCAGTGAGGTCCCGATCAATACCTTTACCTGTCTGTTTCCTCGTATGTTTGGCATCTCCGTATTATAATTGCAGTGATATTTTTATTAACCAGTGATATTTTTTCCAAAATCAATTGAAATGCGAGATCTATAATAAACGAAATAAGATTTCAGAAAACTAATAGTACCGTCGAAGAAATCTGGAAATTTAGAGCCACAAACTCCAAGGAAGTCGTCAGAAAATCCATAACTTGGTTGTTGGCCATAGGAGCGACAAAAGAAGAGCGGTGGCTTGGTATGCGTGGCCGGTGGAGGATAGCACCATCTCCGGTGGTCTTTATTGAAGCAACGGCGGATGGTGGTGGTGGTGACTGGTGGTGGATGAAGGAGATGGAAATTTAGGTGGGGTGTGTGATATAAAGGATAAGGTCGTACGGTTCGCACCTGACCCCGACCCTATATATATATATATGTATATGTATATATATGTATATATATATAGAGAGCAGTTCTCGTAAGGCCCTCATATATAATGAGTCCCTAAGTCCTCATATGGACTCATATGGACCATTAGATGTACGGGATGGATGGATGAGATTGCATCTAAATGAAAGGTCACAAATTAATCTCCTCTAATTACCTCCCTTAATCATTCTAATTCCTTAAACATTCACCCTCTCCTAATCTCTCCTCTCATTATCCCACCCTTCCACTCTCTCACTATATCCCATTTTCTCTCAAATTCCCAACAAAAAAACCCAAAACAAAAAACCCATTTTTCCTAAAATTCCCAACAAATAAAAAACCACCCTCCTTCCCTCATCCCGACACGCCACCCCACGGCCCAGCCCCAACCGACACGACCACCGCCCCACCACCACCATCCCACGACCACCACTCCACGACCCACCACTACCGACGACCGCCACTCACGACACCAACTCGTCCGTCCTCCTCTCCTCTACCGCGGCTGCCACCACCCCGCGACCACCCAACAACCACCGCCACACCTCTCCTCCTTCTACCCCCACCACCTTACTCCACCCGCAACCCACCACAGCCGCCCTTTTCCTCTTTTTTTGTTTTGTTTTGTTTTCTGTAGATCTGCCGCCCTCCTCCTCCGCCGTCCTCACGTTGCCTACTGCTCCCACCCGCCACCCACCACCGTCAACTTCCAGCCCCACCACCGCCGTCATCACGTAATGAGATCCACCTCCGTCTCAGATCTGCCAACCTGACCACACCTGCGTTTTTGTTTTGTTTTGTTCTTTGTTTTTTGTTTTTGTTCTTTGTTTTTTGTTTTGTTTTTGTTTTTGTTATTGTTATTTTTTGTTATTTTTTTATTTGGTTGTTATTGTTATTTGATTTTTTGGACTAAAATTATACATCTTGTCTATTAAAGTTATACACTGCGTGCATTAAAGTTATACACACGATATTTAAATTTTTAGATCTGACATTTTTTATTTCAATTATTGTTATTGTATTGTATTTCCTTAATTTTTTATCTTTGTTGTTTTTAATTATTGTATTGTTATTGTATTGTATTTCCTTGGTTTTTTGGTTTTTGTTATTTGGTTTATTTTTTTGTTATTTGGTTATTTGGTTTTGTTATTGTTTTTCTTAGATATTCGTGTTTTTTGTTAGATTAACGGGTTTTTGTTATCATGGATTACAATTATTTTCGATTCTTTTTTCCTTTCTTTTTGTTGATTTTTATAAAAGTTACACTATTTACGACTTAAATTATACCCTGAAAATATTAAAATTATACTATTTACAACTAAAGTTATACCCTTAAAACATTAAAGCTATACTATTTACGACTAAAGTTATAACTTTTTTCATTAAAGTTACACTATTAACATCTAAAGTTATACATTGTATAAATTGAAGTTATACAACCATTCAAATTTGTTTTGTTTGGTTTGGTTTTGGTTTTTTTGTTATTTGGTTTTTTTTTTTACATATTGGTTAATTTTGTATTATTGTTATTGAAGTTTTTTTTATTGTACTTTTTTGACTTATTGGTTTTTTTTTTGTTCACAATTTATAATGTGTAACTTCACTGGCAATATGTGTAACTTTAATATCATCTTCTTATGAGATTGTTTCAAATCTGAATTTATAGTCCTAAAGTTATACAATTTTGAACTAAAATTATACAAATTTGGACTAAAGTTATACAAAAAATGACTAAAGTTATACTCTTATGGAATAAAGTTATACAATTTTGGATTAAAATTACACAAATTTGCACTAAAGTTATACAATTTTGGACTAAAATTACACAAATTTGGACTAAAGTTATACAAAAATGATCGAAGTTATACAAATAAGGACTAAAGTTATACAAAGAAGGACTAAAGTTGTACAAAAACTGACTAAAGTTATACAAATATGGAATAAAGTTGTACAAAATATGGACTAAAGTAATAAAAAAACTGACTAAAATTATACAAAAACTGACTAAAGTTATACAAATAAGGACTAAAGTTATACAAAAATGGGCTAAAGTTACACAAAAATTGACTAAACTTATAGTCCATTTTTGTATAACTTTAGTCAATTTTTGTATAACTTTAGCCCATTTTTGTATAACTTTGGTCAATTTTTGTATAACTTTAGCCCATTTTTGTATAATTTTGGTCCATTTTTGTATAACTTTAGTCCTTATTTGTGTAACTTTAGTCCTTATTTGTATAACTTTAGTCCATATTCGTATAACTTTAGTCGGTTTTGTATAACTTTAGTCCTTATTTGTATAACTTCACCCATATTTGTATAACTTTAGTTCTTATTTGTATAACTTTAGTCCATATTTGCATAACTTTAGTCAATTTTTGTATAACTTTAGTCCTTATTTGTATAAGTTCACCCCATATTTGTACAACTTTAGGCAATTTTTGTATAACTTTTATCCATTTTTGTATAACTTTAGTCCATAACAGTATAACTTTAGGCAATTTTTGTATAATTTTAGTCCATTTTGGTATAACTTTAGTGCATAACAGTATAACTTTTGCCCATAACTTTGTAACTTTAGTCATTTTATATCATTTTTATATAAAAATGTGAAATATAAGATTAAAATCAATAAATTATAAGAATTTTTATATAGCTATAATTAAAACAACAAATTTTATAAAAACATGTTAGTAGATCTTAGATGAAAAAAAAGTATCTCACAAAAAAAACGAGATTTAAAACCCGAAATCTTAAAAAAAACGTATAACAAGAAGAGATTTGAGAAAATGAATAAAAAAACGAGTAACAAAATAAAAGACAATTAAAAGAAAATAAAAGACAACAAAAAAAATGAATGGAAAAAAAAAACTCAAAACATAAAAATTAACACCAAAACGAAAAACAAATACCGAGGTGGCGGCGGTGGGGTGGCGGCGGCGGGGGTGGTGGGTGGTGAGTTGGTGTCGGGTGGGTGGTGGTGGGTGGTGGTGAATGAAGATGAGAGGAGTGGGTGATTTATTTGGGTTTTGGATTTTTGGGATTTTGGGTTTTTTTTAGAGGGGAGAGAAAAGTGAGATGTAGAGAGAGGAGAAGGAGTTGTGATAATGTGATGATGAATGATTAGTGAGGTTGTTTTATTGAATTGATGAGTTAATTAGAGAAAAGGTGGAGGGATTAATTTGTAGCCACATATTGACATCAAATCCTAGCCTTCTATTGTCTTGATCCAATGGCCCTTAGAAGGACTTATGGACTCAAATATATATAAGGTGGCTTTATATATATATATATATATATATATATATATATATATATATATATATATATATATATATATATATATATATATAGAGAGAGAGAGAGAGAGAGAGAGAGAGAGAGAGAGAGAGAGAGAGAGAGAGAGAGAGAGAGAGAGAAAGAGAGAGAGAGAGAGAGATAGGATCTTGTGAGTTTTGTTTCTTATGGTGAGTTGTGAGTTTTGGGCTTTGAAATCTCAGCCACTAGATTATATTAGAGATGAATGGCCAAGATCTAATCTTACCTGTCATATATAACCACTGTCATTTACTTATTTTCTTTTTTTTTTCTAGTGCTACTCTTTTTTTTTTTACTTTAATTTTTTTTATCTCCTTTTTTTTACCTCGTGTTATTATGCTTTTTTTTACAACTTTGATTTCTTTTTTTTCTCTTATGTTTTTCTCTAATTTTCTCATTATGTTACCTTTTTTTCTTTTCTTTTTGTACCAGATTTTTTTGTACTTGAATTTTTTTTCCTCTTATTTTTTTTTTATCTCGTGTTATTATGCTTTTTTTAAACGACTTTGATTTTTTTCCTCTTTTTTTTTTACCATATGTTATTGTGCTGTTATTGTTATTCCGCTGTTATTGTGATGTTATTCTACTGTTACTTTGATTTTTTTACGATTTTGATTTTTTTTCTTTTCTTACCACGTGTTATTGTGCTGTTATTCTACCGTTATTCTGCTGTTATTATGATGTTATTCCAGTGTCACTTTGATTTTTTTACTACTTTGATTTTTTTTTACTACTATGATTTTTTTACCCTTTTTTACCGCGTGTTATTATGCCGTTATTCTGATGTTATTGTGATGTTATTCCGGTGTCACTTTGATTTTTTTTTACTACTTTTATTTTTTTTACTCTTTTTTACCACATGTTATTGTGCTGTTATTCTGCTGTTATTGTGATTCTGCTATTATTGTAGTGTTATTGTTATTAAAAAAAAAAATCTCATTTTGTTATTTTTTTTTTACTTTACGTGTTGTTACTCCAGTGTTATTGTGCTGTTATTCTGCTATTATTTTAGTATTATTGTTATTTTTTCTAAAAAAATCTCATTTTGTTACCTTTTTTTTCTTTACGTGTTCTTACTCCAATATTATTGTGCTGTTATTCTGCATACTAGTACTCGAAGATGAGGTTCTGCAAACGCATACTAGTACTCCAGTATAATTCATCGCATACTAGTACTCCAGTATAATTCATCACATACTCCAGTATATGCATAAGCTCTCCATGGTTTGCTGCTCTGTCTCATAGAATTAAATTCAGCTATGAAGGCTGGAACTGTGCTTAAACAACCTATGAAGCCGAATTGTACAGCCGAGGCTACCACCTCACACTTCCTTGTATCAACCTGTCATACAGAAATACATACATGATCGTGAACAACTAAAAATACAAATATAATGATAAAAATACGTCGATGGAAGCAAGATATTACAAATTTTCTTTAGTATAGCAAGTCTTTGCCATCATACAAACAAGCAGAGATATTAGCAGTGAGTGTTCCGAAAGGGATCCATCTTAAGGAGCCTGACTCGCCTAGTCCACGGCCGTTCAGACTAGCAAGCCACCACCTGACCCAGACACCGAAAGGAGCAAAAAAACAGGCCAACCAAAGTTGAGCTCTACTACCGCCTTTCTTAAAGTCTTTCTTCTCCAATATCCCAAATGTAGTCCACAACCCTCCCCACATTAAGATCAACACCACGATAACTATCAAATGACGCTTAACGTTGTTTCTGTTCAACCTGTGAGTACTCGAACCTATTCCAACTCCCCTGAATACCTCGAATTACTACTTGATAACGGTTTTGAAACAATTAACTCAATCAAAGTCTGCTTGTAATCAGATATCAAGCTAATATAATTCATCACATACCTAGTCAAAGGATGAATTGTACCACCAGAACCTAACCTTAGAAGGTTCCTAAGCACCGCATTCTCAAACTCGGACAAAATCCCCCTCGCTGCCTCCGCCAACCGCGACAAAATCTCCGCCGCCTGAACCCTAATTGACTCCGCCGCCTTCGACTCAAACACAACATCAATATCAGGTAACAAATCAGCCAATGCATCATGCAAATCAAGAATCTTAAACAATTTCTCAGGTGATCTGCGAGAATACGACCGAGACGGCGACGACAGCGAAAAAAGCGGCTGTAACGGAGGCGTAACCGCCGACGATGAGCTCAATCCTTCAAAAATGAGCTCACTTAACCGCTTTTCGCTTGCGAAAAGAGTACGAATACAAACTTTCGCAGCTTTAATCCAATGGCGGATCTTATTCATTTGAGAGTTACACTTTGTAGATATAGCTATCAATCAAAATTAATGTTAGAACGAATATGAAAGAATCAATCAAACTTAACAATTTTTACCAAATTGATGCGGAATTATTGAATTCGATAGTAGAATTCGTCAATTCGTGAAATCTAACAGATATCATTCCCATCGAAAAATTACTAAATATCCGCCGTTGTTGGTGATCGTCGCCGGTAACAACGACAGGTGGTAGTGAGACACCAGGTGATGGGAGTATTAAGGATTTGATGAAGGAGGGGAAGAAATAAAAGGATAAGGGTATGTGATGGTTGTGGATTTTATGCAATCATACAGTGAGTTGGAGAGAGTGACCCCGCGTGTTTTGTTTTTGTTTATATTGAGTTTTGATCCCAGCGGTTCATTTATCTTAATCTAGTGGCTGAGATTTTTCAAACTCACAACTCACCGTAAGAACCAAACTCACGAGATCCCGCCTATATATATATATATATATATATATATATATATATATATATATATATATATATATATATATATATATATATGTATATATATATATGTATGTATATATATATATATGTATGTATATATATATATATATATATATATATGTATATATATATATATGTGGTTAGTTAGGTTTTTGTGAATTTTGGTTCTTATGGTGAGTTGTGAGTTTGGAAAAGCTCAGCCACTAGATTATATTAGAGATGAATGGCCAAGATCTAATCTTACCTGTCATATAAAATCACTGTCATTTACTTATTTTCTCTTTTTTTAGTGCTAGTCTTTTTTTTTTTACTTTAATTTTTTTTTATCTCTTTTTTTACCTCGTGTTATTATGCTTTTTTTTTTACAACTTTGATTTTTTTTTTCTCTTATGTTTTTATCTAATTTTCTCATTTTGTTACTTTTTTTTTCTTTTTCTTTTTGTACCAGATTTTTTTTTACTTGAAATTTTTTTACTCTTATTTTTTTACCTCGTGTTATTATGCTGTTATTGTGCTTTTTTTAACTTTGATTTTTTTTTCCTCTTTTTTTAGCACATGTTATTGTGCTATTATTGTTATTCCGCTGTTATTGTGATGTTATTCTGCTGTTACTTTGATTTTTTTACGACTTTGATTTTTTTTTTCTTTTTTTTTACCATGTGTTATTGTGCTGTTATTCTACTATTATTCTCATTGTTATTGTGATGTTATTCCTGTCACTTTGATTTTTTTTACTTTGATTTTTTTACTCTTTTTTTTACTTTGCGTATTATTGTCTTTGTTATTCCGGTGTTATTGTGATGTTATTCCAGTGCCACTTTGATTTTTTTTACGACTTTGATTTTTTTTTTCCTTTTTTTTACCACGTGTTATTGTGTTGTTATTCTACTGTTATTCTGCTGTTATTGTGATGTTATTCCGGTGTCACTTTGATTTTCTTTACTACTTTGATTTTTTTACTCTTTTTTACCGCATGTTATTGCTCTGTTATTCTGGTGTTATTGTGATGTTATTCCGGTGTTACTTTGATTTTTTTAGTCTTTTTTTACCACATGTTATTGTGCTGTTATTCTGGTGTTATTGTGATGTTATTCCGGTGTCACTTTGATTTTTTTACTCTTTTTTTTACCACGTGTTATTGTACTATTATCTGGTGTTATTGTGATGTTATTACCGTGTCACTTTGATATTTTTAACTACTTTGATTCCGGTGTCACTTTCGACGCCCTATCATTATCGAAAGCAATAAGACACAATAAACATAATAGTGACGCTAATCATTGTATAAAAGGCGTCCAATTTCCGAATAATAGAAGTTGAAGGTGGCACTCCAAAAGTTTGAAGGTTTTGAGAGAAACCAAAACTATAGTTCCAACCTGGTACCGACAAACTGACATGATCTCCTTGCGATGAGTGATAAAAGGAAATTCTTTCCTCTAGCTGATAGCTCAACCTGTAGGTGAAACAAACTACAACAGTAAACACACCTACATTTCAACAATGAGATGAAAGTCCAGGTACTGATTAGTAACAAAATTATACATTGAAAAACTTATGAGTGAAGGAGTCTCTAAAATCTGATGACAAACTCATCGTCACGAGTATAGAGGAAGATGATCGAAAACCAAACAATTTATCGAAAAACCGACAATTCATCCTAAATCTATCACACAAGAATACAAGATCAACAATTCTACATCATCGTCATGCAACATAAATAATTACGCAATATCATTGATCAACACAAATCTCAAAAATTCAATCATAAATCAACAAATCACAATCACAATTCCATCACAAAACCACAAAATTGGATCAATATAACAAATTACGAACAGAAACACAAATAATCATACGGAAAAAACGAAAAAAATTGGGAGATAGAGGAACATAATTGATGAATCGAGATAGAGGAAACGTAAATGATTGATTGATTAGGATGGATCTGGGAAATTAGGGTTACGAATCGAGAAGATTATGTGTTAGAGAAACCCAGAAAATTTGGACGAACAAGCGTGTTTTATGCAAGGCAGTGGTTGATTCTTTTATTCAATCTCAGCCATCTATTTCCTCCTATCCAATGGTTGAGATTTTCCAAACTCACAACTCACCGTAAGAACCAAACTCACGAGATCTCGCCTATATATATATATACATGTAGAAAGAGTCATGTAAGTCCACTTATTTTGGTTGAGTCCCTAAGTCCTCATATGGACCTTTAGATCTAATAGATGAGTGGCTAAGATTTGAGCAAAATGAAGGGTCAAGATTAAAACACAATAAAACTCTATCCCTCTCACTTACAACCCATTTTACTGCCTCTACAAACAATCTCACTTCTCTCTCTTCCTTCCATCTTCTCTCTTCTTCCCCTCTTTCTCCGGCCAACCACCCTGCCGCCTCCACCACTTCAACACCGCCGCACGCTACCATGCCCTAGCGCCGCCTATTCTTCTTCTTGTCCTGTTGCCGCCTATCCCACTACCGCCTCCCTCCCTTCTTCCTTCTCCCTTCTCCGCTGCCGCCTCCCTCTCTTCTCCTTTCTCCTTTATTTTTCAGATCCGCCGCCATCTCTCGCCTCCCTCCCTTCTCCTTTATCTCCCCTTTCTTTCCTTGCTCTCTCTTTGTGCAACACGGTGTTTTTGTGGGTGGAGGATGTTGATGGTGGAAGGTAGGTTGTGGCGAGATCCCGTCTTTTTGGGTGTTTCTTCAGTTTTTGATTTTTTTTAGATAGTGGTGCCGGTTGGTGGTGTTTTTTTTTTAATTTTTTTATTATTAGTGTCGTGGTGGGGATGGGATGGCGGCAGTGGTGGTTTTGGTGCGGTGGAGGCGGCTGGGGTGATGGTGGTTATGGGTTGGGTTGATTGGGGTTGATGATGATGTTATTTCATGGTTGTCGGACTAAAGTTACACCGACATGGACTGAAGTTACACCCGTAAAGAAATAAAGTTACACTGATATGGACTGAAGTTACACCTGTGAAGAACTAAAGTTACACTGATAAGGACTGAAGTTACACTGTTTATGGACTAAAGTTAGACTCGTAAAAGGATTAAAATTACATAAATTCCAAAATCACTATATCCCTAACCCTTATAAAAGAGAGAACTTACAATACTGTAGCGATGAATAGTCATTGAGCAAGTGATCCTCCCACCGTTGGATTCCCCTTAAAGATCTCCTCCCTTCATTTCTCCTTTAACTCACAACCACAAACTTACCTCTTCAGCCTGCCATTTCTCTTGACCGCTTATTCTCATCCGTCTTTGGTTTCTCGCATAAATGTGGAACTCCCACAGTAAAGCCTAGGTATTTGCCTTGAATACCAAACTATTTCGCATCTATAGTGTTCTTTTACCGTTGTAGTTTATTGTTATGTTGTTAATGTGTTGTTGCGTTTGGTCTATTGTGATTTACGTCTTCAGATGTTAATTTAGGGTTTACGATTTGTGATTTTATCGTTTCATGTGCAGTTAGGAATTGTTAATTCATCATTTCGTGTGCCATTTGCTTGTTGTACTTCCGATTTTACATCCTGTCTGTTTAATTGTTGTTGTTATTATTGTGGTTGTTATTAGTTTAGATGTTTCAGATTTAAGATTAAAAATAAGGAATTGTGATTTCATCATTTCGTGTGCAGTTAGGAATCGTTAATTAATCATTTCGTGTGCGATATGCTTGTTGTACTTCCCGTTCTAAATTTCTGTGGGTTTGATTACTGTTGTTGTTACTGTGTTTGTTATTAGTTAAGTCGCTTCAAACATTAGATTATAAGTAGGGAACTGGGAATTATTCATTTCATGTGTAGTTAGGATTTATGGCTTCACCATTTCGTGTGAAATATGTTTTTTAGGTTCCCCGGAACGGCGCCTTCCGGTTAAATTATTGCTGTTGTGAATCTGGCTCTTAGTAGTTTGACTGTTGCGACTAAATTTTTTTTTTAAGGTTGCGTTTGTTAGGAATTACTGCCTTTAATTATTACGATTGCTATTGTTAATATATATGTTCAGTTAAAATTAGATATTAGAACACTGCGTGGTTGGTCGGGGATGGACAACGGTTTTTTCCTGCTAATTTCTGTCTAACTGGTTTGTATGTTTGGTTGTGTATTCAGTGAAATTGGGGACTTCCTGTAATGTTGCGGTGGTCCAACATTTTAAGGTGAGGTTGTCTTGCCTAATCAGATTTAAACTTACAATGGCGACACTTAGGGTTTAATTGTGCGTGATCGCTGAAGAGATGGTTTATAAGTATTCAGTTGTTGTTGTGGATTACGTTACTAATTTTGGTCGGTTTGTTTGAACATAAACTAAGGTGTTTATTTGTCATTTTTTAATTCAAAATTCGTGATGCTTTGTTCCCTTTTCAACATTTTACAAAAATTGGGTTTTTTATATTTTTTTCACATTCTTTGATGTGTGCGTTCTGTTTGTTACTACGCTCGGGGTTCTTAGACTGCAACTACTTGGGGTTGTAATGTGAATCATAGGCGACGGTCGTAGTTGCTTAGGCTTCCTCTGAAAGTTTACTAGCGGTTACGGCAACGATTTAGTTGATATTTAATGATACATGCTTTGGTTTGGGTTTAATCTGTGTTTTGTAATTGTTGGCTGTTTTCAGACTTTCACCGTTTGGGCTGGTGGTCCTAATGCTGCCTGTCCTTGGAGGCGCCTTCCTTTTTGCATGTTTAACACAGTTACAAAAGGTATATCTCCTACTGATGTTCCTATTCGCTTTGACTAAAGCACTACGTGTATATTGGTACCTTTCAATTTATCATCAATATTGTTGTGTTCAGTGCCAAAAAAACGTTCCGTGGTCAGAATATCATATAGTTTTACAAGTTAAACTAATTGTGCCTTGAATTACCAGGAGGCTACTAACTAGCTTTGGAAAGTTGGACGTTGCGTGCTCCTACAATTGATTCTACCTCGTTCCTAAAGTTTATTAGTGGTTCCTACAATGGCTTTGCTGGTGTTTACAACTATGCTTGTTGCGTTCCATGACCAATGTGCTTGTTATAGTTGTTGGACATCTTCAGGACCCGGCTTTAGTAGGTACAATACCAACACGTCTCTCCTTGAAAGCTATTTCCGCTTGCCCGACCCCCCCCCCCCCCCTCCTTTTTTGGGAGGTTTACGCGAAGTTGCTTTCTGTCCTATTAATGTTTGTTATTGTAAAGAAACCTCGCCACTGTTGGTATTGCTTACTGACGGAAAGCCTACTGCTACTGTGGCGCAGTAGGAGAGGGGGGGGGGGGAAGCGGATTCTTTTGAGAAACTGACGAAGAATACTTGCATTGTGATTACGTGGTTTATAAAGTTCAAGTAATGCCCATAGACCTAAGCTGGAGTTGCTCTTCATGTTCCTGATGTGTTAAAGTTGCTGATTATGTAAACAACGGTTCATTTTAACGTAGTAATTGTTTGGGCCTTGTAGTTTTAGGGGTGGACTAAGTCGGCGTTTTCTGTTTTACGTTTACAAATTACCCCAAAAACTCAACTTTGGAGTATTCTTTATTTATTTCATCCAGGCTGGTTTGAACTGTCAGTTGCGTTAGTAACGTATTTTCCAACACACTGGTAGTGTTAAATAGTTCTTTGGTTTATCTGTTCAAGTTATTCGATCGCATTTTGCTACCAACACAAACAATAAATAATAATAATAAAAAAAAGGGGTTACTGCTGAACAATGCTACTTGAGATAGAGGCTTAGAGCATAGTCTATGCCTCCAGTTGCCTTTTCTTTCTCGGCAGGGGGTTGTCGGTGACAAAAAAAAAGCTTTGTTGGTAGTTTCCTTTGGAGTATGATGTGCGGGGTTACTTATTCATTACTAACCACTGCTCATGTTGAATTGTTCATTTGGGTAACTGATTACGTGATTGGAAGTCACATTGAAAATTAAATTTAACATCTACCTTACTTCTTGCAGTGTACTGCCATCTGGAATTAGCACCTAGGTCATGTCCTACGACTCCATTTATTTATTTACTTTTTGAAAATTTTGTTTTCCAAGTTCAAAAGGTTCTTAGCCATGACAGCAATGGCTTCATTGGTATTTACACCACGATTAATGTGACTTCTGAATCATTTTTTTGGTTTGAAATTGTAGGTTGTTTCAAGGCTCTAGACCTGGGTTTGGTGTTCTCATGATGCTCTTCTTTGGAGGTACCTTTTGTTTTCTTGTTTACGCTCAAGGCTTACGATCAGTTTTTATTGTTTTTTCACAAAAAATGTCTTCTAATATGTTGTAGATTTCTGACTTTCTGAATTCTGATTTCGGTTTACCGTTACAGATCACTACCTATATTGGAGTGTTCGATTAATTCTTTGTTTATGTGACCTGGTATTATTTTAATAATGTCTAGATTGTATGTTCTTATAACTGTGCGCATTTTGCTTTCTGGGGCTGATAGTTGCGTCATAGTCTACAGCCTCCGATGGGTTGACCTTCTGGCGCTGCTTAGCGGTGCCAATTAGATTTGGTAATTTGTTTTTGTGGTCGAAAATCAATTAACGTTGATTCTTTCCTGTACGATTTGGGTTCTTAAACTAATATTAATTAGGGCCAGGGTTGTGATCATGGCCTATCATTTCGGTTTACTAAATCTACGTTTAAAAGTCATAAGCAGTTCCAGCAACGGACCGGCTTATATCTTCAAGGTGCTCACTGTGTATCGCTATCATTGTGTCTGACGTTGTCTCAAACTACTTGTTGATGTGTCGGTTTAAATTCGCATTCCTGGTGACCTGCACTCTTCGTATGACTTATGGATTGTTTTTAGAACTTTCCTCCTTTTTAAAACACATTGTATGTTGCTGTTAATTAAAGTGAGATGTGCCTTGTTTGGAAACAAAATAGCGTGGTGTTAAAGGCGTCAAAACAGCAAACATTACATATGGTCTGTGTTCCAGATATACAAACACACAGATCAGTTTAGCTACTTTAAGACAATCCCATATTGCTTTTAGATATTCCCATGCCATTGCTAGCACTTTTTCTAGCTTGCTTTGTTGTCGAGCACCTGGTGTCCATACTACTATCAGCAAAACACTATGGCAAACCACCTAATATAATTATAAGATAGATTACCTAATGTACACACAAGTACACCGTGGAAAAATGCCGTTTTTACTGGATTGTATTACGAGTTGTTCACACACCCAAAAAAAAGGCTTATAGTGCACAAATCATCGTGGATGTTGCATGGAAAAAATATTCTGCTTCTACTCAAGCGTAAACATAAACCCGACCTATTAACTTAATTAAAAAAGGATGCGCCCCCAAGGAGAGCCAGCCTTCACTGACCTGAAAACAACTGCATTGGCTGATTCATATGCTTCAGTGATCCCAAGGGTTCTTACAAATAATTCATTGACTTCTATGATGCTTAGGTATAGAGGGTCCGTACCGGCACGCCGCGCTGCTGGACTAAACTGCATCAAAGGGCTATAAGGCGTGGTTGCTGATACATTTTAGTCAGACGTACATTTGCGGTGTGTAGTTATATGCCTTAACCTTTGATTCCAATGTATTAGAAAAACACGCACTCAGAGGCTAGTACAGACAACTATAAGAGTGTGGTCTGGTTTATGTATTTTGGCAGTAAGGAATAGTTAGTATGTTGTATTTTGAACCGAAGGGCTTCCCGTTACTCGGGTGTACTACTTAAGTTTAAAAATAAAGAGACTTGAAATCGTATTGATGCTTACAAGTCACCACGTTTTTTTTTCCGAAACGCCATTTATAAGGACGCCCTTCCCCGTAAAAACAGGCGAAACACCTCTACTTAGCCACATGGAACACACAACATTAGTTAGGAATTTGAAAGCGCTAAAACACACCAAAAAAAAAAAAAAAAAACACATAGAAAAAAAAAGAAAAAAAACGAAAAAAAAAAACAATACAAACATTTGTGAATACGGCACCAACCTCCCCTAACTGAAAAAAAAAAAGGCAGGAAAAGCCTTAAAATACAAGCATGGTAGCTCATCAAGTTAAGAGCTACACTCAAACCATTAAACACCAAAACTGTTAAATGTGATGTCTTTTGTATATATGTTGCATTTACGAAGCTGCAGTTTGCATTCATAGTTCAGGTGGCGGTCGTATTTATAGAAGTATTAGTATATTCCCGTACTGCTATTTAACCAGTTTAGCCAAGTCAGACACTGTTCCTCAGTGTCAAATTCTTTTATGAGTGGCTTTGAATGCTTGTTGTGTCACTGGAATCGCACGGCTCTTCATGCATGTATGGATGGGGTACTTGCGACTACTACTACACCTATATCACACACATCATTTATATTAAAGCGTTAACTAACACAAATATCGACACAGGTTTTCTTACCTGCACAGGCCTTGCTGACAGCTGAAAACTGCAGTCAAGGTGTTCTACCACCTGCACCAGTTATGCGCGCAAAGCGTTCACGGGCAACATTTCTACAGGGTGGTAGCCGAGGATCCGGGTACAAGCTTAACTGTACATTCATTTTGTTTTGTATATTCGTGTTTCAGGCTAACCACTAATCTCTCGTGCAGGTTAACTACAATTCCCTCTTGCAGCAACAGCCATGGGACGCCGCCAGAACCGCGACCCAATAAGAGACGGAAAGCCCGTGCCTACCGATTACGTAAGCTCTATTAACGCTATAACATAAAGGTATATGTAATAGTACTTAGAACAACAACAAAAGACTCACAATCTTCAAATCGTTTAATTAGCAGGGTTACCCCCTACACATGTGGACAACCCATTGCCTATTGAACCACTTAATCTGCCAGGAGCTCAAGCTTGTACTAAATGCCAAGCCAAAAAGTTTGCATATGAAACGGCTTTCTCTTGCTGTGCTGACGGGACTATTCAATTACCAACAAATGAATACCCTCCATAACTGGTCAGACTTTATACTTCTCTTGATGAAGTTGCAGTCCATTTCCGAACGTTTGCAAGGATGTACAACAACCTCTTTGCATTTAGCTCCATAGGCGGAACCTTTAATGCTACCACCTACAAAGGTATTTATGTTTTTCAACTTCATGGTCAAATATATCATCACATTCCTACTTTGCTCCCAAATAATAGTCGACCAAAATACCTATAGCTTTACTTTTATGATGGCCAACATGAAGCATTGAATAGAGCAGGTTGCTTTCCAGAGGTAAGGCCAGACATAGTTAACATCCTAATGCAAATTACCGAGACAAATCCTTATGCACGTTTTTTCCGGTCATTAAGAGAACTACCTCTAAACAAAGATACCCAGATACTGTTAAACAAAAACACCACGTTAGATCAACGTGTGTATAATGCTCCCACGTCCTACGAGGTTGCTGTTATTTGTACCGACAATTCATCATCAAGCGAATCTAGCACTCCGTACATAACTGTCATTGCAAAAGATAACCGGGCTTACAGGATTATGCACTATTATGGGTGTTATGATCCTTTACAGTACCCTCTCCTATTTCCATCTGGGGAATGTGGATGGGTACAGGGTTTAAGAAAGACCAGCCCAAGTGTGTTAGGCAACAGAGAAATAGACAGCCCGCCTGGCAGGAGTATCTTACAACTGCCACAGACAGTTGAAGGCCTAATAGAAGACGAATCACGCTGTATGTCAGCGTAGTAGCATATATTAATTCACTGTGCAATGTCCAATTTACAGTATAACATACCGCACTACTGCACTCTACTAATTTGAAAAAACATGTTGAAACAGGCGCAGAACAGGGTTATGGGCCTAAGGATAAGGTTATATCATGCCGCCAATATTACAGCTACAAGTTACAGAATCGCCCTGGGAATATGCTTCTAAGAGGCGGTAGGTGTCTCCAACAATACATTGTCGACATGTATGTTAAGATCGAGAACACAAGGCTAGATTATTTTAGAAACAATCAAGAGACGATAAGAGCTGAATTATACCAAGGAATTATTGACACTGTCGAAACTGGAGAATGCCGTGCAATCAAAGTAGGTAAGCGAGTCATTCTACCACCAACATTTTTGGGTGGCCCTAGAGACATGAAGAAGAGATATCTTAATTCAATGGCCCTGGTACATAGGTTTGGAAAACCTAATCTCTTTATCACAATGACGTGCAACGCTGGTTGGCCTGAAATTAAAGACCAGCTCGCTCCAGGAGAAGAGGCGCACAACCGTCCCGATTTGGTTGCAAGAGTTTTCCGGGCCAAACTCTTAGCCCTTAAGAAACAAATTGTTGAAAAACACATCTTTGGAGAGGTAGCTGCTTATGTGTACGTCGTTGAGTTCCAGAAAAGAGGGCTACCTCATGTTCATTTCCTCATAATACTTAAAGATGGGTATAGGCTGAAATGTCCTGCTGATTTTGACAAATTTGTGTGTGCTGAAATCCCAAACACAAATAATCCTTCTCTACGCAAGATTGTGCTAAAACACATGATGCATGGTCCGTGCGGCACGCTAAATCCTAAATGCTCCTGCATGAAGCATCCAAAAACCCCTGGCAAGTGCAAATATGAGTATCCTAAATCCCTTACACCTGCCACTACAACCAATCTTGCTGGCTACCCAGAGTATAGAAGGCGGGATATGGGAGACACAACTCTCATTCGGAAACACAGACTAGATAACAGATGGGTAATCCCTTATAACCCATACTTACTAGCCCTGTTTGACTGCCACCTGAATGTCGAAGTATGTTAAACAATGCACGCAGTTAAGTATTTATACAAGTATATCTACAAAGGCCACGATAAAATTTCTTTTAATGTCACGGATAGTGCTGAGCCTCAAACTGTAGATGAAATTTCACAATTTCAGTCAGGAAGATGGGTATCTCCCTATGAAGCAGCCTGGCGAATCTTTGGTTTCGATCTGTTTGAAACACACCCACCAGTAATACCTCTCCAAGTGCATTTACCCAACATGCAAACGATACGCCTGCGTACTACTGATAATTTGGCAAATATTTTGGCAGACGAGAAGAAAGCACGCACTCCCCTTACTCGAATTTTTCAGAAAAGTGCAACTAAAGGTTGTCCATGACTCTTGTATGCTGAATTTTCGAACACTTCCGGGGGGACACCGGACTCGAACCGGGAAGAAAGGAGGAACAAGGTTATCGTAATTGGCAGGCTCGTTTTTGTAGCACCAGCCGAAGGTGAGAGATTCTTCCTTAGGCTATTGCTCTTGCACATCCGTGGACCTACGTCATTTGAAGCCTTAAAGACTGTGAAAGGATACACATGTGCAACGTTACAAGATGCAGCCTTACGACATGGTCTCTTAGAAGAGGAAGACGCTGTTGAGTTGTGTATGGCAGAGGCATGCGCAGTACAGATGCCTGCAGCACTCAGACGCCTATTCTCGACCCTGCTCATCTTTTCGCATCCAAAGGATCCATGTTCGTTATGGACCAGACATTATGAGTCATTATCAGAAGACTTTAGTCATAAATATCCGAATCAACCACAAAGAGTAAGCCAACTAACAGCAGGGGAAGTGGAACGGTACCTGGAAGCAATGGGCAAAAACATGGCAACATTTGGATTGGACCACCTAGATACATGCACCGATGATGAGTTAAGACGTACCAGAGATATAGTTGACGCACTTGACGTACCAATACCTGAGGATTGTAAATTGTATAAGGCACAACTTAATACCGCCCAAAGAGAAGCATTCACTACAATAATGGATCATGTTCAGGAGGGGAAACCCGGTGCGTTTTTCGTGGATGGTCTAGGTGGTACTGGTAAGACCTTCCTATACAATGCGCTCTACGCTGAAGTTCGTCTTATGGGTCGCATTGTTTTGCCAACAGCATCGTCCGACATTGCTGCTGCAAACATTCCTTCTGGAAGAACAACCCATTCACGGTTCAAGATCCCTCTAGAATGTGAAGTGTCACTAGCATGTGACGTTCCTAAACAAAGTAGCTTGGCTGCATTGATTGTAGCTACAAGCTTGATAATATGGGACGAAGCCTCGATGTCCAAGAGGCAGAATATCGAGTCTCTCGACCTTCTTCTAAGGGATTTGTGTGACCCCAACCAGTTTTTTGGGGGCAAAGTAGTTGTCTTTGGGGGCGATTTTCGCCAAACTCTACCAATACTACCTCGGAAGTCTCAACGAGAAATTGTTGAAACCAGTTTGGTGAGTTCCCCTGTTTGGCCGCACCTAATAAAATTCAGATTGACCGAAAACATACGGGTTCAAACTGACCCTGAATTTGCACGGTTCTTGCTGTCACTTGGCAACGGACAGTTGCAAACAAAAGAACATGAATATATTGAACTCCCTGCTGGACTTGTGAATATATTAAATCCGAGTAATGCAAACCCTATCAGTGACTTGGTATCATACGCATTTCCAGAAATTGACAGTAGTGCCTCTTTGGATTCAAGCATTTTCACTAACCGGGCAGTGCTGACCCCGTTGAACGACGATGTAGATGCCATCAACAACGTGCTAATTGACAAGTTCCCAGGGCAAGCTGTAACCTATACAAGTCATGATACAATATTTGATAACAACTGTGCAGTATATCCAGCAGAGTTCATCAACAAACTTAACCCCGGTGGAATGAGCCCACACGAGCTTGTTCTCAAGGAAAACTGTCCTGTTATTTTGATCCGGAACCTTCAACCATCATTTGGATTATGCAATGGCACCCGGCTTATCTGCAAACGATTCTTACCAAACTCAATAGAATGTGTAATAATGACCGGGCAGCATACAGGGGATTACGTGTTCATACCCCGTGTCAAACTTCGGCCAGGACTGTCAAGTAACTATCCTTTTCAGTTTCAAAGGAATCAGTTCCCTTTAAAGCTTAGTTTTGCAATGACGATAAACAAATGTCAATGACAGACTTTAAGCCAAGTAGCTGTGTACCTACCGCGGCCGTGCTTTTCTCACGGCCAGCTTTACGTCGCACTGTCTAGAGCAAGGAAAGCAAGTCAAATTACCGTGTTCGCAGCTCCAGGCCCAGAGTCAGTTCCACCAACATTTGTGAAAAATGTCGTGTCTGACGATACACTTTCTCTTTCTGAAATCATTTAGAACAAATACCACTTCAAGGTGAACTATCTTTTCTATTTTAATGGCAAATTCACGTCTTCCATTTGCATATTCGTAAACTTGTTACACAATCGCAAATGATATGTGGCTGTGTGTTCATCATTTGTAGGTCAAAGAAAACATGGCGTAAAGACTATGCTGTGACATTTTCTTAGCTGCAACATATGTGGTGACCATCCAGTGTGCAGGGAAGCTGCCCGCGTAGGGCCTGATAGGCTTAACTTCCCAAATCCAACTTTTGTTAGCGGTCCACAGCCCAATTGCAGAGTAACGCATATATTATGTGCTACTAGCTTTTTTTAAAAGTTTGTTTGGTGTTGCTTCAGATGTTTGTTGTCTTTACCAAATGTTTTTTAGCTAGCTTTCCCAGACTGTGTAAAATCTGAACGGGTGTGCTAGCACACCAAACAAACTAATGTTTGATCTCGTGGCAGATTTATTAGCCCAAAACAAATTCTCTACCTGTGTAAGAAAATAAATGACACGGTATCAAACACCTTAAATAACAGACACGGAAAGGGAAAAAAAGAAAAGAGCCACAACAGTGGACGAATAATAGGAAATACTAATAAAAACAATGATAATAATAATAATAATAATAATAATAATAATAATAATAATAATAATAATAATAGTAATAATAATAGTAATAGTAATAATCGTAATAATAATAATAATAATAGTCTTTATAATAGTAGTGAAAACAATAGTAATAATAATAACAACAAGAAGAAGAACAATAATAATGATATTAATAATACGAATAACAGTAATAATCATTTTTTTCTTTTTAAAACAACAACAACAACAACAACAAAACGCTTAGATATATTAGATTACATAAACAAACAAAAAAAATGGCTATAGCGCGCATACACACTCCAAAACAGGCCAAAAGCGGAAACGCAGGGACAAAGTAAACTAATGGAACATACGCCGCATCAGAACAACACGCGCCCCAAGAAAGGCAACAAGTACCGAGTACTTCTAAATTAATTACCGCAAAAAACTGCACACATCGTTTATAATTTAATCCCTACTATTCAGAATAATTGACCCGTGTGGATGATTTCACGAAAATCTACGATTGCAATTAAATAATAAAATTATTGTATATGGAAACAACGTTTGGAAAGTAAAATAATTTAAAGATAACTAACTAGATGTGTTGGGGGTGTTTTGGGACGTAAATAAATAACAAAAAAAAATATTGAAAGTCATTTAAACTGTACGAGTATGGTTAGTTGGGTAACTATGTGAATAAGCGAAAATAACAAATGAAACATTTATTCTGAATATAAGGAACTAATAAAATACACAATCAATAAATTCTATTAACACCACATCTAGAACACTAATAGTATCTTGGCACAAATCTACTTTGTGTACGTCCTACAGTACAACCCATACCCTATGCACCAAAAAGCAAATAAAAGTGTACAATTTACCACTTCTCCATTCTTCCCTCCAGAAAAAAAGGTCACACACCTTATTTTGCAGAGCAAGTTGGTCAGATTTGCAGATAGACTTCGCTCCTATACCATCTTCCTAAAACAGTTGTGTATTCCAGGTACGAGCTTCAAACCATTAACCTCTCTTTATATTATCTGTACATTTCTATTCTAGGCAATTTCTGGCAAATTCGTCATAGTATACATAGTACTTGAAGTTGATGGCGTTAGTGTTCTGATTGTTGGTAAGTTTTAACTCTGATTAGACAAAAATACTTGTATGAAGTAGTATTTTATCTCTTCGAAGAGTTTTACTCACTTTGCATTTGTTAACTTTATGAATGCATTACTCATGTTAATAAAATAAAACTACTTTCTAGCACCCCCATCAATGAATGAAAATAAGGAAACTTGATACATATTTGGGAGGAGAAACCCACAATAAGGAGGTACTGCCTACTTAATCCAATATAATTGTGCCAAAAATAGGACATCATAGTAATGGTTACAGTTTGCATAGTAAATATCACAACTACAGCCATGATCCTAAATGCAATTCCCTTTAGGGTTTAAGAATGTTCAGTTGATAATTTCAAATAAAAACAAGCAAAAACAAAGAGGTATGCAAGGTATAAACAATAAGGTTCTAAGTAACACACTGATATTACATAAGGCATTTTACGAGAACCAAAAGTCTCACAGTTATTTGATATTGCCGTTTCTTTCGTATTTCTGTGTTACCTCTTAAACAGGGAATAATCATGTCAGACGGTCGGGTATATTTAGACTCTCTCAACAAACAGCACGAATTATAAGGTGAAAGTCAAGGTCGTTCAGAAAGGGAAACCTCAAAGGTTTGCAAGAGATGTACTATACCAAACAGTGGTCCTGCAAGATGATAAGGCAAGAACTTTTGAATACTAACACTGTGCCTTTTTCCAAATATCAAATTACTGCACAAGTGTTATTAACAACCATTATTTCTGTTGGTAGATAGTATGCTAGATGCACCTATATTGCATGTTTATTTTTCTGAATAAATTTTATGTTTTAACAAAAACTTAAATGTTTTTGGATTTTGTGTTAAAAACCCACAACGACGTAACTGTTTTAAGAGGTTCTTTACTTTTCTTCTCTCTACTGAATAGCTAGACAGTGTGTTTAGTGTACCAAAACTTACATGTGTGCTCGTTAACACATGATAAGAGCATTGCAGTCGTCTAATATTTGTAGTATAAAATTGTTTAAAATTATCTTCAATGGGTTATTCTATATATGCCTAATTATACAGGTTTTCTAACATGAACCTCCCCTGTGTAGGGAAATAAAATGAGGAACGTAGACGCCCTTGTATCTAACAGAGTTTACGAGATTGCGAATGCTCCCATAAGGACATTGCCAGATCAGTATAGGAGGGATCCTACTGAATTACCGTACACAATGGGTTTTGGCCGCCAAACATTCATTCACCCGCTATCTACGCCTGAGGCATGCCTTCCAGAATACCTTTGTGTCTCTCAAGTGCCAAAGACAGCTACCCCATATGACATATTTGGTAAGCTTTAGTTACGTGCACGCAAATACAATACACACTTATATGGTAGTACATTTCCATTACTTTCAAAACCGCGCCTTTCAGATGTCATTGGAACACTACTATATGTAAAACCGGTTGCGCGAGAAGTCACCACTAAACAAGGTCATAAAAATACAGTCAGAGAGATTATCATCACTGACCACGGGTAATTTTTAAAGTCTTTCTTAAATTAATAGGCCAGTAAGCCTACCTGAAACTAACAACAACATACATCAAACAGAACTGATCAGCCAATTGTGGTTTCGGCGTGGAATGAACTATCTCATAACGACTGTGAACAGCTTGCATCCTTGGTCACCTTATTACCAGTTATAGGGTTCACAGGTTTAAGGGTTTCCCCTTTCAGAGGTATTACATGCCAACCGTCCAATTTAAAAACAAACAAAAAAAAATATTCCCAGTCTTTATAATTCCTTGTTACCGTAATCTGCAGGTTTCTCTTTGACAGGCACCATGTCAACAATAATCGACGTGCAGCTAGTTGGGCCTAAGGTAGATAATCTGAAAGAATGGTACGGCCGCCTTTACAAGAACATCCCATTTTTATTTATTTCAGATACTATCATTTGATTTTCCATTTCACAAAACGTGCTTCCCACATACTATTGTTTAATACAGGATTGGCCGCAGCATGGGATTCCTAACTGATCTACAAGCAAGGGTCAATAAAGTGAGGGATCCTAACACGCCAGTTCCCGTTGTGAAGCTCAGTTATCTAAAAAACAAAAAGGTATTAACAAAACAAAGCACACCTAATAACACAAAAACTATATTTAGCAACACATAAGTACACATTGATTGATAGAATTAGGCAGACAATACCCACACTACAAGTGTTGCATCTACATATAGTTAGATATAAACACAACTGCTATCCAAAACACCTACATCAAAGGTACGTTTGTACAAGGAACTGATGTGTAGGCCAAAAGCACACTTCAGGACGAGCGCTACCAACTGAATGTAACCGTCCCTGATCCAGAGTTACAGAAGGTGAACGCATATCTAGGGTGCTCCAACTGTGGGAAAAGGACGGAGTATGTAGCTGGACAAACCTTCAAATGTGAGACGTGTACCAAAGACGAGGTTGTGTCTGAACCAAGGTAAACTAACCCCTTTCATTAACAGTACACCTCCCACATACGTCCACCCCACCCAATATTTACCTCTATACCTGTCAATGCAGGATCACCTTCAATTGTGAAGTATCTGATGGCACAGACCAATTAGAAATAACGACATTTACAGCAGATATTGTAGCTCTCTTTCAGATGTCTGCAGCAGATATATTCAACCTTAAGCACTCGGTATGGATCTCATTTCAGTTTAAACATTCTCTATATTAAATTGCAACTAAACGCAAAGTCCATCTGTATTTTTTTTATCTGTTATAACATTTGGTAACTGATAAACACACACAAGTTCAACTCTGCCATATATAGCGCATTTGCTAATACCCTATACCCACCAATACGATGACTCTAACTCTTCTAAAGCACGTTCCCCCCACGCTACTCCTTAGCACACCCCTCTTAAGCTTTACCTTTCTAATTTCTTAAAGGAGGACAATACAACATTTGGGAAAGTTTGCGATTCCCTCAAAAACAAACCTTTCATAATTGAGGTTTCACCAAAGACAACGCTGTCAAGAATCAACACATTGCAGTGGGCTTTACGCCAAGTCATTGCTTGCCCTTCCCAAAATGTATCTGCTGAAAAAATGCCACAAACAAAGATCGTAGTCTCCGGAACTGCACGAATCGATGTACACCGTCTCCATCGCAGCGTAAAGTTGGATTTCGAGGAATCAATGCAGAAGGCCTCAGACCTCACACTGATTGAAGTACAAGTCAGTTCTGAATATCCATCTTTACGAAAACTTCCTTCCTCAATAGCACCAACAACTGAAACAGTACCATTGACAGCTGTTACTACTGAAGAACAAACCGCCCGCACAAATCAAGTGCTGAACAACACCATCACAATAACACTCTCCCCCAAAGCCGCTCGATCGAAATTACTCTGTGCATACCCACACCTAACCTCAAAGCACCTAAAATAGAAAAGAAATCTGCTGTCACACCAGAAACCCCTGCACAGAGCACTCCAAAGCGCACCAATGTTAAGCCAGCTGCTACGCCTCCTTTGAAAAAGAATAAGGGCAGTGCCAGCTCTACGGCAAACAATTAGGCCACTCCTGTAGAAGCACCCGCTGTTTGCATACAGCATGTTTGTAAATATTAACTATCTTTCCTTTTCCTACCAAACAGGCCTCTAAGACGCTCCTCCTTGCCACTTCTACTACATGATGTCGTTGTATAAAGGCTATAGGGTGTCTACCATGTTTTGGGAACACGTTTGCACACCTAGCTATGTGTTCCATCCAAAAGAACTGTGCTATCGCTTTTGGATTTAAGTGCCCAAAAAACTTGTAGCCTTTTGGACTTCATGAATAAAACGTTTGTTATTAAAAAAAAAACGTCCCAATGTATGGAACAAGCTTTAGACTCTTATTACGCAATGAACTACTACTCATCATTTCAATAATTGCTTATAACCGCACGATCACTATGCATTTAACAACTCTGATTGCTGGACATCGGCGTTTAACTGTTTAGATGTCAACCACCTTACATAGATGGTAAGGTAATGCTCTTTTAATCTATCAGGAATACTTGTACGGTAGTTCCATTACCATTTAAGGTACAGGGAAGACCTTGCCTACAACGTAATCGTAAAATGACTTGCACAAACCCGTTCTACGATAGTTATTTCACGTATTATTATCAACCGACGAAATGCTGCATGTACACACAAATAGTGAAGGCCGCACTATATGATTCCATGTCATCATCTTTCCAGTTCGGTGACATAATCGCCTATCACACGACTACTTCACACGCTTACACAAAGCATAACAAACCATCCCATCTAAAGCAAACCTACATCTAACCAGCAAGTTGAAACCTAACTACATATCCCCCCTTTAAAACACAATCTCCTAAAATGAGAAAGTTATATGCAATGCTCAGCAAGTGCCATTGCTATAATAAATGTTGGCAACACAATTCCCTCAAACAAGCAAGTTATATGCGACTCAATCACCGACACAAATAAAAAAAAACACTCAACCTGATTAGACTTTATAGGCCATCCCTACCTACATTCCTAGATTGCATGCCCACAAAAGATCTTGAAAATATTACATTTATCAAGTAATACTAAGACTATCCTTTGAATTGTTTGTCTTAAGCAACAAACATATATATATATATATATATATATATATATATATATATATATATATATATATATATATATATATATATATATATATATATATATATATATATATATATATATATATAGGATCCTGTGCGAACCTAAAGTTCGGTGCGAACTTACGAACTGACTAAAAAAGCTAAACCATACAATAATCACGCGCGTTTGATCCATCATATTAGACCAAATGGGTGGTTAATATTAAATCCCAATTACCCCTGAGTCCCTGACCTCCCAACTTCCCTTCAACATTTCTATATTCTCTCGTCACTCCAAACACAAACCCCACCACTGACTACTTCTCTGACCTCCTGACGCCGGCACCGGAGCAACGAGTATCAACTGCCGACTTCAAATCTGACTAATCCTCGCCCTTTTCTCACACCTCACCATTTTCCATATACATATACACCACATTACCACCCCGTTTATGGAATAAAATCACCGTCGCCAGCGCCGACAACATATTTCCCGTCAATAATGACACTTATAGATTCAGATAATCAAGTCAAGAGCATTTACGGTATTTATTTTTCGAAATTTCTGGCCGTTTTTTGGAGATCTAATAATTAATGAACGAAATTGAATTTAAAAAAAAAACCATATTAATGGTGTCAAGAGCTGTAGTTATGGTAGTAAACCAATGGTGATGATGATGAGCATAAAATTTGTCGGAAAGAGATACAAAGCGAGAAAAATAAGAACTAGTAAGGAGGTTACGCAGTGAGGAAGGGTCGTCGGAGTCGGGGAAAGGAAACAATGGCGAAGGAATTGGGTGGAAGGGAAATCGTGTCGTCAGAGGTTACGGGTGGCCTCCTTTAATCGTGGTGTTTGTGAGTTTGTATAGTGGTGGTTGCTGATGTCATGAGCGACATCAGTTGTTGCTGGTGTTGGTGTTGTTGCCGCCGTTGGTGGTGTGACTGTTGTGGTATGATATGGTTAGTGGTGGATACGAAAGGAGTGGGTAGATGTACAGGTATGGCAGTGGATCTGTGGTGGAGACGACGGGTCAGTATGGACATGGGGTGTTTATGTTAGTCGGTGGTGGTGGTGGTGGGTGGAGCTGGCCGTGTAATGTGAAATGCAGGTGGTTGGATGGGTTGTGGCCTGGTGGTGGGTTTGGTCGATCATGGTGGAGCGGTGGATACACAAAATACCATCTCGAATACACATAGTATCACCGGTAGATACACAAATCAATTTGTGTATCTAGTAATAATATCATGTGTATCTAGTAATAATACCGTGTGTATCTGAGTTAGAATCGCAAGTAAATAATTGTAACACTGTCCTAATCGGAACATTTAGTCAGAAAATATTGTTGACGTTCTATTATCGTCCACTAGCCACCATCAACTTGTTATAAGTTAAAACTTCATGTACTCGTCTTCTGTATCTTCGTCCTTGCTGAAATTATAAGTTATACTTGCTTGAACGCGGTTCCCACAGAAAATGTCACA
This sequence comes from Silene latifolia, assembly GCF_048544455.1. NCBI lineage: Eukaryota > Viridiplantae > Streptophyta > Magnoliopsida > Caryophyllales > Caryophyllaceae > Silene > Silene latifolia. The sequence continues at coordinate 168,869 of NW_027413156.1, read as the reverse complement.
CGACCATGAACTTGATTGTTATCAGATTATAAGTTGGCATGTGTTTTCTTAATGGCTACGCATGGCTGAAATAAAACATTTCCTTATATACACTCATTTACTTTGCTAGATACACTCATTTATATTACCAGATACACACCTAGACATTGCTAGATATACGTCTTTATTTTACTAGATACACTCATTTATATCACTAGATACACACCTTTACATTGCTAGATACACGTCTAATGGATCTTCAATCAACAACTCCAAACTAAACATTAGACATCTTAACACTTACAAAATCAATTAGATAACAAAAAGAGGAGAAATGGGAGGATTAAGATTTATATATTTGATTAAATACTCGAAAAACAACCGATTACAAAATCAATCAGCTAGTGATCCCAAATTCTTTAATTAAACTTCTTAAACAACCTAATCATACTACTTCTACCATTACATACATATACAATAAAACTAAAACAATACTTGATTAAAATAAAACCAACTCATATAAACTACTATTGTAACCTCTTAAGCCTTCTTTGGTCAATTACGCTGGGATAGTGGTACCAGGACTAATGAGAGTAGTGAGAATGAAGTTGAAAATAGTGGTATTCGGTCAATTATGAATTTGAACTTAAATGATGAGTTGTTGGCTAGGATTCCTCTGTCTCCTGGTATTCGGTCTTCACCCCACCCGTAGCCTTGGGGATGATAAGTCGACCACGACTACATTATTCAACAGGTAATTTTTACACCACAAATCACGCAGAAAAGCAATATGCCTCTGGTCAAGATGCATTGTAGAGATGATGCTCACTTAGCTTATCTCTGGATCAGTAAAGATTTCTCCAATTGCTGTATTATCCCACCACCTAACATCCAAAAGAGTACAACCTCTACTTCTAGGCAGACGTGGTCTTTGAAGGAGCTTTTCTCTGCCAAAAAGGAAGAAATAGAGGTCACTGAGGGTGAAGAGCATGAAAGCTATAAGCACTTGACAAATAAAATGAGCAGGATATACACATATGTGCCTCGAAAATTCACTATAATGGACAGGGTAACTTTCTTTTATGAGCTGAAATCTTTCCATTTCATGGCTCGACAAAGACAAATTATGCTCATCTAATGAATGTGCATTGATGATGCAGGGTAAGAGAAATTCAGTGAGTGTGGGAAGGAAGGGGTTTGAGGAAGTGTATTTATATAGTCCAGGATCAAGTCAGAAAACATATCCGAAATTACTCGACCTGAACTGACCCATTTTCTATTTATAATAGACAACCAGATCGAAAATGAAACAACAATAATACAACTACGGATAAACCAGGATCAGTAAAGATTTATGCAGACTACCAATTTGAGTACACGTTTCGAAATCCTCACTAGGTGACCACGGACAAAGGCAAGAGACAACAAGAGCTAATATTAATCAATATTTTTTAGGAATCTTTATTAAAATGACAGAAGCATAACATAACAGAACAATAATAATACTGAAAAATCAGATAACAATATTACTATATCAGCATGTAGAGATGATGCTCACTTAGCTTATCTCTGGAGCAAATCATGAAAAACTGGCAGCCCTCAATCAATTCATTTACTCCGCTTCCGCCTCAATTGAACAAATCAGCAGCAGCATCGCCTCCATCTCCGAACTCACACCCTCGCACTCCTCTGGTCTGCACCTCTGCTACATTCCTTCGACCACCATTGAACAACCCAGCGTCATAGGCATTGTCTCGGACTACAACCGTCGTGCACCACCTGCATCAGCACGATACCAAATCGAGTTACAACTGTCGAGCTTCATCCACCAGCAACCTAGAATCGAGCCACCAAGCCCCACCTCGTGCTTCTCCTCTACATTTGATTGACCCTAAAAATGAACCTCATAACACCTATACGCCCCTGTTACAATTTCAATTTTGATTTCAATTTAAAATTAATCGATTCAATCCCATTAATGACCACCGTTTTACTGATTAAAGCCATTTTCTCGCAAACATGGATTACAAATTAGATACCGAGAACATCTAAAGCTTAAACGCACTATAATATGATGCTATTGCATATAGGACTCACTTCTTCTATGGCTGCAAGAGCTCGTAAGCACTTTATATTTGTTGCATCGACGTTCACATAATCACCGTTGCAACTGACCTTGGCCAACTGGGTTATTTGGAATCAATGGAAATTAGTAGCATGTAAAACACTTCATCTAACTCATGGTAGTAGAAGATGGAAACAAAAGTTTGACATGTAAGGAACCTAATGAGTATGAGTGTTTGCTTGCTTACCCGATAAAGCTCATCAGATATGAGTGATATGCGGTGTAGAAATTGAATTTGCGAATTTTTGCGTTTATTACCCACAGTTGATGGATTGCCAATAACATATCTCTGAGTAGTAAACACAATAGTTAGTTTTAAGTTGAAACCTCCTTAGATCTACGGAGTATTAACAGCCTCTTCTGCTTGAGTACGCAATAACTATATTGTTTTACAAATTATTAACTAATTTAGGATCAGGACAGGAAAAACAATACTCTGTAACATTTTATAATATACTCGTATTAGTTTTGAGATATTTATAACAAAAACGATGTAAGATTTCTTAGAAATGATATGTTACCTTTAGATTCATTTTTGGTACAAGTCCAACTTGGTTTCCTGCAAAAATATTCAAATGATATGAAACTATGAAAGGTATGCACAAGTACCAGTCAATTAATGAAAAGATTAACAGTTTAGAGGCGAAATCTCGTAAATGATGACAAAACGCAAATGAGATTTGGATGATTACCAGTCAAAATCTCCTGCACAACAATTGGAACAATCTGTCCCGCATATGAATCACCGGAAATGTATAAAGGACTGGTTCTGAAATTTGGATTATTCGTAAGCCACTGCATATAATACAAGTACCATTTCATATCTGATTTTCCTTGCAAAATGGCTTTAACAAGTGTTTAGTGTTGGAATCATAGTGGTGATTTGAAGAGAGGATAGAGAGTAATACAATTGAGAGACCTTTCTCAAAAACTGGTAGATATGTGATGACTGCAAAGTGTCATTACTATGGTATCCCTCATAAGTTGTGGCATATGAGAAGCCAATTCCGACTGGGGAATCCAGAAATATAATGCTAGCTACCTGATGAATCCAATTTTAAGAAATGTATCTAGCAAGCTAAATATATGTATTTAGTAGCTTAAAAAAGTGTATCTCCCTTGATAAAGGTATGCATCTAGTAATTAAAAAGAGCGTATCCAGCACCCTAAAGGTATTTATCTAGTAACTTAAAGGAGTGTATCTAGCAAGTTAAAGGTATGTATCTAGTAATTTAAATAAATGTATCCAAAAAATTAAATATATGTATCTAATAGCTACAAAGAGTGTATCTAAGAAGTTAATGGTATGTATCTAGTAATCAATACACATTCAAACAATTCTTATACTCATGTTTGTCCACAGTATCACAATTGATCCAAGTGCTCCAGAAAACATAAATGCGGAGTATATCTCGACGTGCATAATTTGGGATACAATCGTTTAGAGTACAACAAATGTGCACGACGCTAGGAACGGAAGGGACTAGCAAGCAAATCAGTGGAATCACACCAGTTTACGTCCCAGATGCAAATATTTTGCTGATTAAAACCATTTTCTCGCAAACATGGATTACAAATTAGATACCGAGAACATCTAAAGCTTAAACACACCCATCATAAGAGCATCAACAAAAAAAAGACAAAGATAGTTTCAGCTTTAGTCTCAGACGAATAACTATATTTCATCTCAGTTAAGCAAAGTGCATCAAAATCGTGAATAAAGCCATCAATTAATTACGCATTCCATCCACACCAACCTCAAATTTCAACAAAACAAGCTATAATTCAAACTTAGCTAATTATCCAGATCATTTTACGATTCAAAACCATACCTCAAATATTCGATCCAAATATCGTCCGCAAAATCTCCTGCATTTTCGCAATTTCAACAACAATAATTTCATCATTTCACAAACTGTAATATAAACCTAATTAGAGAGAAAGATAAAAAATAATGAAAGGATAGAAAAAAAAACCGATCGGCGATCAAATGAAGTTAATGCCGTAGATCTCGTATGATGTATAAAATAAAATTAATTAGTGGATTTATTATTAATCGCTGATGAACTGGAGAAATCAATTGCTGGTGGTGTTCACCGGTGGAGAAAAGGCAGGAAAAAATGGAGGTCATGGTGACCGAAGATACGTACCAAAGATGGAGATGCGCCAACACTGGTTGCCGGTGATGAGCCAGTGTCGTCGTATCTCGCTGCTGGCGGCGACAGAAGGTGAGGATAAGTGATGAGAGAGGAGAGCGAAGGGAGGTCGGGGGAGTACGGAATAGGAAAGGAAAAGGGGTTAATTTTAGGGAGGCCATATTTCCACGGCCCAAAACCTTATGCCACGAAAATTATAAAGCAAAATGTCAAATCAATAAATTTCCACAACCCTATATTCTCGTGGCATTAACAATATTGGTAGTGGCAATATCAGTGCCCTAATTTTATTATAGCTGTTGACTTTCTTGCGTGAAATACGGTGTCAGAGTCTTAGTTCGTACGGTTCGTACTGAACTTTAGTTCGTACGTGACCCCGACCCTATATATATATATATATATATATATATATATATATATATATATATAGAGAGAGAGAGAGAGAGAGAGAGAGAGAGAGAGAGAGAGAGAGAGAGAGAGAGAGAGAGGTAAGATCCGGTGAGAACGAACACTCGGTGCAAACGGTGAGAACGGCCTTACTAATAAAATATCTACAAAAATTAACCAAGCGCGCAAACAATAACACACTCCCGTCACACTCACCAATACAAAGAAACATCCACCACCAGTCCAACTCCGGCGCGCTCCGACAGTCTCCACTGGTATGAACTCCGGCAACCTCTACTAACACTCACTCCATTCAACTCCTGCCTCCTTAGGTCTCCGACGCCGACCGACACTCACCATCCTATCCCTTTCGACTAATCCGGCGACCACAACTCGTCGCCGACACTGGAGATTCGTCGACAGTCCTCATCGACGGTGGGAATGGTAGCCAGGTGGTACTAGCGTGATTAGTGGTGTTTGGAGATGGTATGGAGTGAATGATTTAATTAGGGATGGGGCTGCTATCTCTCGTGGTTGTAGCGTCGCCAAAGTTGTCTGAGTTAAACAACAAGGACTCAATCGTCGTCGTCAGACGAAAGTAGTGGGATGGTGGAGCTACTGGTCGTCAATTAGGCGGCGACGGTGGGTGTGGTAAATGTTGGTCAGGGGTGCGTCATGGTTTGGTGATAGGCGGTGGTAGTTATAGTCGGTGGGAGTTGGTCTCCGAGAGTTTCAGATGGTGCGCTGTTGTCACGTGTGTTTGCCGGCGGTGAAAGGTGTGAACTGGTGATGGTGATGCGTCATTATTTTGAGGTGAGTTATGTATAAAGGAGATCAGAGAGATGGGTATTGGCCATTGGGTAACAAATTTATTTTGTGTATTCGGGTGATGGCTAGTATAAGTGTATCTACATCACAAATTTAGGTGTCTGCAAGAATAATTTTGTGCATCTGAAGAAGTGCATCTCAAGAATAATTTTTTGCATCTATAATAACATAAAATGTATATGATATTTTGGTATAAAAAAAGTGTATTTAGACATCTTTCAATGTATCTAATTGGTTGATATATATATTACAAAATTCTAAAAAATGTATCTATATTATGATAAAATGTATTTAGAATTTATATAATAAGCGTACCTATGATTAATATAAAGTGTATCTAACTTTTGGTAAAAAGTGTATCTGTGAAATATTTTAATGTAAATACATTTTTTTTTAAAATAAAATCAAAGGTACACTTTAATGTATTTTTTTTTTGTAAAATGTGAGATGTATAATATATATCAAAAATGAATGATAATTACAAGAATGATATTCAAGACTTTAGGTTCGATTCCCAGAAGGATCAAAACCGTACAACTCAATTTCCTAGAGTACACAGCCAATTCCTGTCAACACTTGACATTTGATCATTTCGTTTGACCTTGATCCTATGTCTTACACTTTCTTTAATCATTTGCACAACTCTTTTTTGACTCACTAGAACAGCATTAATCCTTGCATTGTTTCTCTGCCCCCATACATGATAGTAGCTAGCAGTCAGCACAAGAGCATATACACCTCGTTGTGTTGTTGATCCTGCATTCCGTATATCTCTCCGTCACACGATAGGCGTAGCTTGCTCCAATCCCTTATCTGGTTCATTATAAGCTTACTATACCCACACTCAAAGAACAAGTGTTCCTGAGTCTCAGGTGCAGCTTCACAGATACAGCATCTATCAGAATTGCTACATCCAATCCTGAAAAGCTTTTCTCTTGTATTTATCCCGTTATTCTTTATAAGCCATGAGATCAGTGAGTGTTTGGGAGTATTCCAGTTAGACCATACAGTCTCAACCCAGATTGGTTTAGCGTGGTGAAGCCTCAACCAGTCATACCCCCTACTGACAGTATATCCCCGAGTATCAGGCATCCATTGTCCATCTGCATAAGCAGGCTTCATGAGTTCCTTAACTTTACAAATGTTTTTCCAAGTCCAAGTAACATCAGCTGTAGTACACTTTAATGTAAGTTAGATACGTTTTTTTTCATAATTTTAGATACCTTTTTTAACAGTGTAGATACATTTTTTTACTAGCCAAATTTCAGATTTACTTTACGCTATTATATAGATATATTTTTTTACTTAAATTCTAGGTACATCTTATAACAATGCAGATGCATTTTTTTCATTTTAGGTATATTTTCTTCGAAAATATAATACAAAAAACCGGCTTACCTAATTACACAAAATATTAATCTAGATACGTATTTATCTGATCTAGATACACAAATAGAAAACCAAATTACAAATATAAATTCAATTAAAAAAACCTCAAATTACCACCACGGCGGACCCCAATTAATTTCTAATACTGTAATTCCCGAGTATCTTCTGCATCAAACTCTTAACTGATATTACTGATAGCTCACATAAAGTTCAAGTTGCATGATGAAACAATAGAATTACCTGTCAGACGACTACAAAATGATACATATATTAACTAGCAGGCACTGGTTACATGATTTGAGAACGTTTTGGAATTGACTCTTATATCACTACTAGTTACTCTACTTCCTCTGGACAATTGCAGGATGAACACTGAACAAATAGTCACCAAGTGCAATCACATTGATTTGCAATTGAATGAATACCGGAATGTACCTCATATCGAACTCCTAAACAAATCAAAGTAAATAGAGACAAATGAAACCAGTAATACCATCCAATCGTACTATTAGGGATTGAAGCACTATTAATTACTCCGACCGATTCTTAAGAATTGTCCCCCTTTGTTGAAAATAAATCGACAATTCTAAAGAAACCGAGGTAGTAATGCAGAAACGATCAATTAAAAACAGGAATAGCGATTTCAGATAGATTTCAGAGTAAAATCAATCATATATTCATTAATTCCTAAACATAGAAACGAAGACATAGTTACATTCATCATCGTCATCAACCGTAGTTCCATACTACTAAACATTTCATTCAAACAGAAGATTAACCTACAACCCCACCTACACAGATCTAGTCCCGAAAATAACCAGAGATTAACCTAAAACTCTCTACAATTAAGAGCCAAGGATTAGAGGTTTAGAACTCGAAAATTGACGGTACGAAATGTTGAATGGATTCCATGAAATTGAGTCAGCACTTGGGAAGTTTGCGACGGCGATTTGAGATGTCGGAGATGCACGATGATGATTGATTCCGACAACGGTCAGGTGCACGCGTGTGCGTGATGATTGCGGCGTCGATGTTTGTAGCATCGCGTGTTAGAAGAAAGCTCAGAAAAGTTGATTCGTCGCCGGAGTTGTTGGCGATCGTCGCCGGAGATGATGACAGGTTGGTGGCGACGGCAGGGTGGTAGGTGGTAATGGGGGAATTTGAAGGGTGGTTAGGGTTGAGGAAGGATGTGATTAGGAGGGAATGAGAGATGAAATTTGGTTGTCAACAAATAAGGACGCGCGTGAAGTTTTATGGTAAAGGCCGTTCTCACCGAGTGATCGTTCTCACCGGATCCTAAATCTATCTATATATATATATATATATATATATATATATATATATATATATATATATATATATATATATATATATATATATAGAGAGAGAGAGAGAGAGAGAGAGAGAGAGAGAGATTGGATTTGGTGATTTTGGTTCTTATGGTGAGTTGTGAGTTGTGAGTTGAGGGAATCTCAGCCACTAGATTATATTAGAGATGAGTGGCCAAGATTAAATCTTACATGTTATATAAAACCATTGTCATTTACTTATTTTCTCTTTTTTCTAATGTTACTTTTTTTTTTTACTTTAATTTTTTTATCTCTTTTTTTTTACCTCGTGTTATTATGTTTTTTTTTACAACTTTGATTTTTTTTTTCTCTTATGTTTTTTCTCTAATTTTCTCATTATGTTACCTTTTTTTTCTTTTTCTTTTTGTAACAATTTTTTTTTCCTTGAAATTTTTTTTACTCTTACGTTTTACCTCGTGTTATTATGCTGTTATTGTGTTTTTTTTACTTTGATTTTTTTTACGACTTTGATTTTTTTTCTCTTTTTTTTTTTACCAAATGTTATTGTGTTGTTATTGTTATTCCGCTGTTATTGTGATGTTATTGTGCTGTTACTTTGATTTTTTTTTACGACTTTGATTTTTTTTCTTTTCTTTTACCACGTGTCATTGTGCTGTTATTCTACTGTTATTCTGCTATTATTGTGATGTTATTCCGGTGTCACTTTGATTTTTTTTACTACTTTGATTTTTTTTACTCTTTTTTTTTACCGCATGTTATTCTGGTGTTATTGTGATGTTATTCCGATGTCACTTTGATTTTTTTTACGACTTTGATTTTTTTTTTCTTTTTTTTTACCACGTGTTATTGTGCTGTTATTCTACTGTTATTTTGCTGTTATTGTGATGTTATTCCGGTGTCACTTTAATTTTTTTTCTTTTTCCTTTTACCACGTGTTATTGTGATGTTATTCTACTTTTATTCTGCTCTTAGTGTGATGTTTGAAATTAAATTACTAAAAAACATACGAATGAAAAACACGGGGACCATCCTTACGCTGAACAAAATGTGTTTCTTGAGTTCAACCTCACCCTTCTCTCTTCTCTCTGTCAACTCAAATTAAAAAAGCCCAATTTATTTGAAAGATCTCAATAATTTGATCAACAAACATGACCGTCTTTCCCTATTTCAAAAAGCCGTTTGCAACAATACTTCATCCGACGGTTTTGCTCGACGGAAAAAAGTGTAATCAAAAGGACGGATTGGGATAGGTGCAAGTTGACGCATCTGGACTTGTTGACTGCTGGTCGTCCAGCAGGTGGTGCGAATTGATTCCGTTGCTGCCATGTTGTTGCTGGTTGTTGTTTGGCGAGTCCGATCGGTGGCAGCCTCGAATCGGGTTGCGAAGTCGGCTTCAGTTGTAGGTTGCGGAGCAGGGGAGAGCTGAAGAAGAATAAGGAGCAGGTGGTGCGACTTGATTCCTCTTTTTATCATCGATTTGTTTGCGAGTTTGAACTTCGACGATTCGGATCTCGGAAATGGGTTTAGATCATGCTGTTATTTTATTTGTTAATTTTGTGTGTATAAATGACAAAAGACACCGCATGTTATTGTGCTCAGTATGCATTTCTTGGGCCGACATTACCTGCAACTCATATAATAACAATTTAACTGCTATCAAACTACCCGGTCAGACTCCGAGGTTCAATCCCTTACAACACCCTCGGAAAGTTGTTATTTTATTTGTTCATCCGCCTAAGGTCTATCTGATTTGTTGTCGCTCCCTTCCCTCCAATATGTATACCTCCAAAATAATAACTTATCAGAGAACAATCCTTTATCTGTATCTCCTAAGCTCAACACAAATACACAATCAATCTCTCCTTCAAACTCCTTTGAGGGCGTAATTCCATCATCAGTCCGAAATTTGACAAACCTAGAAAAATTATACCTCCAAAATAACTCGCTTACCAGATTAATCTCCATCAATGGTGGCGTTTCGGTGAGATACGTGAAATCATCGGCCATAAACACGATAAACTAGTATTGAACTAGGAAATTTCGGATCAGGATTAATTTTTAAATACACTTCTGGGATTTGTTTTGGATATTAAACGTTTTTATCAAGAAATTTGAGCTTTATGATTTTGTGTGGAGAGAGAATGAATATAAAAGCATTGTTTAATTTTTTTAACGGTGTTCTTATGTTTAGGATGGTAGATGACTACCTGTGTTACTGTTGGACGTTCGTTTAATGGTGGGCCGTGTTTGCTTTTTTTTTTTTATATATAAATCTGAGCCATCTAATTCATCTCATCCAATGGCTGAGATTTGTGAGCACACAAACTCACAACTCACCGTAAGAACCAAACTCACGAGATCCCGCCTCTCTCTCTCTCTATATATATATATATATATATATATATATATATATATATATATATATATATATATATATATATATATATAGAGTTAGGATCTTGAGAGTCTAGCTTGTTAGGGTGAGTCCGTCCTATTAATCTGGACCGTCAGATAAGTGAGATCCAACGGCCAAGATGCAGCGCGAAATATTAAGGGTAGATTTGTAATTTCCGCGCCATGTATAAGATGTCATCCTCAGAATGTTTTTGTCATTCCTGCATTCACTTCCTTCTCTCTCTTATTTATCTCTCTTAAAATTTTCTCTGGCATATCGAATTGTTGCGCATCACCGAACCCTACAAACAACATTTAAACCAGGTAATCTCTTAATTTTTGTCTCTTTTCTTTGTGCGATTGAAATTGGGCTTAGGTTTTCCGTACCTGCGCAAAATAAATATAAGATAATTAAAAGCTGTAAGATTTGTTCTAATTAATTAATGTGTTTTTCCAATCAATCTTCATCATTTTTAATTAATTGTTGTGCGATTCACTTTTGCGGTGAACATTATTCGGTCAACCTTTCAAAACTTTGGTAATTTTCTGCAATTCTAATGTCGAATGCATCATGTTTTTATAATTTATAGCATTTATAATTCAATACTTAGTTATTGTGGTGCTAATTATTGTTCTCCATCGTTTACTATGATATTAAACGTTGTCCAATACCGTCTGCGATTTTAGTTTCCTACACACGTGCGTTCACTGTGTATTCTTAGATTGTTAGTATTCACTTGCTAATTTGTAGAATTTAAAATTAGTAATGCAAATTAATCCGCTGTAAGTTATACTGTCTACTTCTTTGTTAAGCATCACCAATAATAGAAATAGTTTCTCAATTGTTGAATTGTGCTAAGTTCACATTTATCATCGTCCTAGTGTTCTTTTGAAAGAAAATATATGGGGAAGAGTTACTTCGTGTTGTTTTACTTTGTTATTGTGTCAATAGGAAGGCTACCAGTGATGATGTAATTTTAACGATACAATGATGTTACTTTAATGGAACAAATGTGTTACTATAAGTGTACATGTTGGCTTGATTGTGTTATAATATTGTGTCAATAATAGGAAGGCTACCAGTAATGATGTAATTTTAACGATATAATGATGTTACTTTAGTGGAACAAGTGTGTTACTATAAGTGTACATGTTGGATTGATTGTGTTACAATAATGGTTTAGCTATGTTACTATAATGGTTTCATCATGTTATAGTAAACGGATTTATTGTGTTACAATAATGATTTAATCATGTTACAACGACAGTTTAATTGTGTTACAATAATGGTTTATCTGTGTTACTATAATGGTTTAGTTGTGTTACTATAATGGTTTAGTTTTGTTATATATCCTATTATTGTTTGATTACAGTTTTGAAGTCCTAATTTTCTTATTTTTACTACTTGCCGGATTTTAACAAGTAAAGCTTGAGTAAGAGTGAAGTAACGTATGATTATGCCTGAATATTGGAATTGTTTTGCACAAGTTCATACAATTGATGCTCTAATTATAAAAGATTAGGAGTTTGTCTAGTTTTTTTGTGTCGCAACAATAACAAGGTAAAATTCAATGTCGCACCAGGTAGTCGCTGACGTGACTCTAGTTGTATAGCTGTTACGTTAAGTTAGGTCGTTTAACGTCTATTAGCTCAAAAGGTAGAGCATTATGCCATTGCATAAGATGTGGGTTCAAGTCCTACATAGACGAATTATCAGGTAAATTTTGCAAAGCAGGTCACCGATTAGCACAACATACATCAACTAAACATTGGCTAGTAGCATTAGTTAATAGGTAAGACGCATGATTTGAGGTTCACATTTACCCAATTTCAAATTTTTATGGGTGTTATTCTAATAACGTAAGTGTGTTATTCTAATTATATAAGTGTGTTATTTTAATCTATTGTTCACTCTTGTTTTGGACTCTTGAGTATCTGGGTTTGTTGTTTTGCATAGTGAAATTATATGTTAGATTATGTAGATTGAGATTTATGTGCTGTATATGTCAATGGGGTTTGTTTCTGGTGTGGATTGTGAACATATTTTGACATTTCTTAAAAGTTAAAAGGATCTCCTGGCACTTTTATTAGGGAATCAATTTCCGCGGTGTTGCTTATGTTGTTGCTTAAGATAATAGGGAGAAAGCTGTGATATGTGAGAATGTTTGAGTTAGTACACTTTATTGTTCTTCATCCATTTTGTAAGCTAATTTTGCTGAAGTCGAGATTTTGTCATAGACTGGGAGTGATTTAGTGCGATGTAGGCCTTGCAAATATACTCCGTATTATGTGGATTGATGGACTAGAAACTCAGATCCACGGTAGATTATACATCCATGCTTCCGGTAACCGCTGTACTAGTGAAGTCATTATCACTCAGTTGTTGGATTTAGGCGATTAGTGTGATTTAGGCTTTGCAGACATTGCCAGATCAGTCTTTATGTTCACTTCTCGATGATATAAACATACAAACTGTTAGTGCATGTTTTACTCCAGCTAAGAAATGTTTTTCTGATTACGGGATCAATGCTTTTTAGGAAACGCTTACAGTTGAGATTCTTCGTTAAAACTTCCCTACAGCCAAGGGTTTGGTAGTCAGAACATCCAATAAGCTGTAAAATTATGTTATTGATTTAAGACCTTCTTGCTGATTATGATGTGAATATACTCTACTGCTTAGTGTTTGAACCAGACAACATCCTAACAGCAGGACACTAGGGGAATGTGTGATCTTGTCGCATAATATAGCAGATCAGCCTGCTGACTGATAAGAAGCTACTGATTTTCATTTATGGTCTATTTTCATGAAGGATTTACAACTGTCATATGCGAACATTTATGTTTTTGAGTAGTGATTTGCGCACAAAACCCAAATATTCTATAGGTTGTCTGAATAACTGAATCTATTGTTCAATCAAACATGTAAACTTGAAACAAACCAAATTCTGCTCTTATACTTCACAATACACTGTTGCACATTTCAATGGTTTTTTATTTGATAGTGAGCCCATGTGTAATTCAATTTACAAAAGTGCGCTATTTAAAACACGTGAGAGTGCAATTGTAATCAGTGTGTTTTTCTATCAAATTTGAAGTTCACAACACAGATTATAGTGAGCCCATGTAAGATTTGAACCTACATCCTTTATGCAATTGCACAAGTGCTCTACCAATTGAGCTAATGAGCTAGTTTTAGATATTCCACCTACAAAACTAGAATTGAGATAATTGCCACATTATAAATCACCAGAGTATTCCAATGACTTGTTGCTTGATTTCATAGATTATTTTCCATTCTCATGGACCAATTCTTATCCTTAGCACTCAAAGGATGGTGTTCGAGATGCATGCACCTGGTCTTTAACTCTTTCCTGATCATATCAGCAACATGCTCAAGCCTATCTAACTTATATCAAACACCTTATAAGTGATAATAATAGCTAGTATGAGTTACAATAACAGCTAGTATGCGTTACAATAACAAGCAACCATAACCAACTAATATATGTTACAGTTATATTGAATAGGTGTTTCAATATCAAAAATTGTGTGTTACAAACAACTCATGGTGTTACAATGATAGCATTAATATCGATTATGGGAGGGACAAATAATATGTGTTACTATGAGCATAAATAGACGTTATAATGACAAATAATATGTGTTACAATAACAAATAAATGTGGTACAATAGCCGGAAAATTATATTATAATAATAAATATCGAGTAATTGAGAGCAGTCTCATAGAGAATATTTTTATAACTATTACTTCTGAGTAAATGTCAACAACTAAGCCAATACAGTTTACGTAACTGTTACAATCAAGCATAGAAATCTATCAAAATTCTTTAATTAATCAAAAAACAATCTCAATTGTGCGATTAAACCCAAAATTTGTAAAAATGTAATCTTAGCTAAAACCTATGATGTCAATTGAAATCAATAAAGAATTATTCTCAAATATTGTCATAGAATACATATTTAAAGACTCAGATTGACATTCATCATCAATATCATTAAAATGCCTCCATATTTTAAATTCATCATGCGTAAACTAGCAAAGTCAGTATCAATATAAAATTTAAATTATCAAAAAATACAGTAACTACTCAAAGAGAAGAAATGAAGCAAACAAAAAATTTTGAAAAAAAGGAGACATGTGTGTTTACCATCACCGAGGATTGTACAAGTTGTTGATGGTCAAAGGGATGATAAAACATGGATTTGAATGAAGAATTGGACGGATTGTAATCAGTGGAATCAGATCGGAATCTGAAGAAGATGAACAATCGCAAGGGTGAATTTCCTCGTTTCTTGGTTGATTTGGGGATTTTACTGAAAAAGATTGAAGAGAGAGAAACAAAGGGGCGATCTGAGGGTTTTTGTTCTGACTGCTCGGCCTGACGTGGCGCAATCTCGCGCGTCCAACAATATTAGATCTGAGGGTGTATAATGATAGGACGGACTCATTTAAAATCCTGGACTCATCGGATCCTTCTTTGTATATATATATATATATATATATATATATATATATATATATATATATATATATATATATATATATATATATATATATATATAAATTGAATCTCGTGAGGCACCCTTCTTAGGGTGAGGCGGCTGAACTCATTCTATACCATTGGATCTAAATATTATAGACTCATAAGATGATGCCACGTGTCCCCTATTTAATTCCAACCAACACACGCACATTTCATTGAATACCATTCATTTCGAACAAACACACGCACACTCTTTCTCTCTCTTCAAATCATCTTCGTCCTCCATTATCACTGAGCTCCCCGTCCGCCATTATCACTGAGCTTTTCCTACCGCCATTATGTTTAGCTTTCGACCTCCGTTATCAGTGAGCTGAGGTTTTGTACTGCATTATCACCACAAATTAGGTATTTTCGATCTACTAATTTAAGTTTCGATTCATCTTCCTTTCATTCTGTATTTTTCAGTTTAATTTCCAAATTTATTTAGTTCGTCAAATTATTGTTGTTATTATGCAGGTTTTTGATTGCTTTGTGAGCATAATCGAACACGGTAGGAACGCATAAAATCAATTGCGATCGATTTCTCCGCATTTTCGTATGTTCCTTTCTATTTCTTTACTAGATTTTGATTTTTTTGCTTATTTAGTTAAATTTTAGGTTATAAACTTCATTAATTAGGTTAAATAAGGAGTTTTGCTCTTGTTTCACTATTTTCCTTCATTCGATTTTCATCGATTTTTTATGCATTCCTTATATGCTTAATTATTCTTTGAATTGAAGTTTCATTGTTATTGTTCATTGTTAGTTATTGCCGATTTCATGTTTACCTGCTTAATGTTTAGGTTATAAACTTCATTAATTAGTTAAATTTTAGGTTATAAACTTCTTTGGATTGAAGTTTCATTTTTATTGTTCATTTTTCACTTGGACTTAATGTTTGTCATCTGTTTGTTAAGATTCGTTTACCTGCTTTTGTGAAACCTAGAACTTATTTTGTGAATCTAGAAGGTAAATTTGTGAAACCAGTAGCTTATTGTTATATTATCTTCAAACTTGGCCTTAATTTTTGTCATCTGTTTGTTAAGATTTGGTTTACCTGCTTTTGTGAAACCTAGAACTTATTTTGTGAATCTAGGAGGTAAATTTGTGAAACCAGTAGCTTATTGTTATATTATCTTCAAACTTCATCTTACTTTTGTTGTTGTTGCTTGAGTTCTCATTGAATAAGGTCTGCGATTATTCAAAGGTTTGCATAATTACAGAGTTTTGCATAAATTACACTAGCTACTTTGTCTTCTGTTGTTCTTGCTTGAGTGTTCATTGAATAATGTCTGAGATTACAAAGAAGCGGAGAGAAACAAATTAAGAAGAAAAGGTCGATATTCAGAAACAATGTCTGAGATTCACCAAACAAGGTCTGACAATCTAAACCTTTTTATTTTCCCGGTTTTTGTGCTTCCTAGATTTAATTTTGTGAGGAATTTGTGCTTCCTAGGTCTGAGAATCTCGCTCACCTTTGTTTATTTTCCCAGCTTGTTAGTCCAACTACCTAGGAATTTGTGTTTTGTATTTTCACATTTCTTTTGTTTATCTAATATTTGTATTTCACTTGTTTCATAGACAAGTATGACACCTTGGTGCAATGGTTGTGTTGTTAATGTTCTTGACGAAGATCAAAATTCATTTCGCGCACTTTATGTCATTGAAAAACAAACAGCTATGGATTTCTCTTTTTCGCCGTTAAAGGAAGTTATAGTGCCTGGCCGTCACTATCAAGCATGTCATTCTGTTTTCAATAATGAAGGTCTTATGGAAAAAATCTTCTCAAAAATTAATGATCGGGAAGATAAAGCAAATATGGCGCTCGTTTGTCGAAATTGGGCTCAACTATTTCTGATACACAAAAGTGCACCTGGGGTCACCTTCTCATATTGGCTTTCTGTAGACATAAATGATATGAATGGTGTTCGGACTATTCGTAGGGGTCCTAGCATAGTCTTTCAAACATGCAAATGTTTCATGACGGACAATATGATTGCCAAATTCTTAGTGCATTATATGCAAGCAAAAATTCCATCTCAGAGTACTCATCTCAATGCTCTTGATGATGCTGCACGCAGTGCAGTTAATGAGTCATTGCTTGTTTTAAGAGCTACGCCGAGTGAAGAACGAGATATAGCTATTGGCATTGTCACGACTTACTACTCACTCGTACTGATATATCTTTTCTTGACTTACCTCTGATGATGATGTATATATAGCCTAGAGTTGTCCCTTGTTTGTAATGTACTATCTGTGTAACTAGGGCTTTGCACTTTAAGGTTTTAACTTTGCCCTTTTGTTATTTTGTATAATTTCGTAGTAGTGTCAACCTTCTGTATAATTACGTACGTCTTAGTTTAACATTTTGGATAACATAAATTATCATGTAATGTTGTACTTTTGTTTTAAATATTTGCATGGATCACTTTTCTATGTATTATGCAATGTTCTTTACTTCCGACTTTCTATTTAATTTTGTATTTGTTTTCTTACATATTCTTACATGCACTTATAATGACCAACTTATTTTGTGACCTTATTTTGTGAATTGTGGATTTTCTTTTGTGAATCTTGCAACTTATTATGTGAATCCTGGAAATTATTTTGTGAATCCTGGAACTTATTTTGTGAACTTATTTTGTGAAGGCCTGAATAAGGACGTAGATTCACTGAATAAGGTCTGAGATTCACAAAACAAGGTCTGTGAATTCACCAAATAAAGTTATGAGCAAAATAGATGACTTTAACTACTAATAATGACCAAGTTTCACAAAACAAGCCCTTAGATTCACTGAACAAGGTCTGAGATTCACAAAACAAGGTATGTGAATTCACCAATTAAAGGTATGAGCAATATAGATGATTTTAACCACTTATAATGACCAAGTTTCACAAAACAAGCCCTTAGATTCACTGAACAATGTCTGAGATTCACAAAAACAAGGTCCGAGAATCTAAACCTTATCGACCAAGTTTCTTTATTTTGTGAACTTATTTCCTTTTGCTTTGTGAATAATAGGTTTTACCGAGTTGTAGGAATCAAGCCAAGCCAGGATGAAGCGACGTTACGAGGACGTCTCAAGCTACTTTGCACCACTCTATTGAAGCACCTCACAAGCTACCGAACCAGTCCCTAAGCCACCTAAAAAAAAGACAAAAATTTACAAAGAGAGACTGCCTGTGTTGAGGACTCGGATGTCTCCTTCTGGGCACTACCACTTTCTCAACAATAAGGAGAATCCACCATCAGATAAGCAGATTAAAGCTATACAAGAAATGGGATTTGGTTCTCTATTGCAGCTTAAAACAGATGTTGTTCCGGGTCAGTTGGCGTACTAGCTAGTTTCTAATTATGACCACTGTACAGGATCGTTGTGTGATGGGAAACTCCTTGTTTTAGAGGAAGATATCCATCTGTGCATGGGATTGCCAATGGGTCCAAACATTGTCGAAGAAGCAAAAATTGGAGATAAGTCCCCTTCTTATGTGTCTCTTTTGGAAGATTTCAAAAGTCAATACAATTGTAGTTCCATTGAGCTCAAACACATTATGGAAAAGCTCTCTACACAAAAAGATGGTGGAGATGATTTCAAACGCACTTTCATCATTTATATCTTCAATGCTTTTCTAGGCGGTGTTGTAGGCAATCGGGCTAGTTTGAGACTTCTTAAAAGTTTGGCAAACACTGAGTTGATCTCCAGATTCAACTGGTGCAATTTCATCAAACGCAAATTGGCTGGCCAAGTTGAGTCTTGGCAAAAGAAGGAGTGGCAGACCAAAAATCTGAAAGAAAATTGGTTTGGTGGACCTATTATGGTCTTGGTTTTCATTTATGTTGACCGATTTGTCTTCAAAGCACGCCTTGTTTCTCGGCGTTTCAACGCTCTCAACTTGGACTAAAGAAGCTATAACCAAGAGAGTTAAGCAGGAACTGAATGACAAAAATTCGGACAAGAAAATTTTTGGCAGGGGTTCTATTGAGCCTCCAATATTATTCAACCACCATATTCCACAGTTGTGTCCTCCTCCTCCAAAGATTGAGCTTGGTCAGTCTTCCAAGTCAACAATTCAAGATAAAGCATCCGAAGCGATTTGAAAAATTACCGCTACCTGGGAATGAAGGCATTGGTGAGTTTGTCCATAAACTTGCGTTTTCCGCAAAGGCAGTGGCTCAAGCTTTTTCGGATTTCAAATCACTTGTTAGTCAAGCTCCTCCAAACCGCCTTCAACAACAACGAAAGAAACTAGTTGCACGTTTAGAGACGGCATAGCGAAGGTTTTAAGTTATCTCAACAAGAGGATGATGCTGAAAATGTCAACGATGTGAAGAATGAGGAAAAGGTGTCGGACATTGTGGATGAGAACATCGTTGAGAAAGTGGTTGACGATATTCATGAGAATGTGGAGAAAGGTGGGGAGAATGTGGAGAAAGCTGGGGAGAATGTGGATAATTTGTATGGGTTGTCTGAGGCTGATTTGTTGGCGGGATTGGATGCTTTGGGTGAAGCTTTGCAACCAATTGTGCGACATCATTCACCACCACCAAATGCAGAATTCCCATCCTTTAGGCTTCTAGCAGATGATGACCATTTGTTGTCTCAACCTGAGCCTGAGCCTGACACATATGCTGCTGTGTCATCCCTCCTTGTGGATGTCATCCCTCCTTTCACTGAGCCCACTCCTTTGGTAGGGAACACATCTTCTCACGCTGCTCTGGATGATGTTCTTCCTGATAAGGACGTCACCGAGCCTACAATTATTGAGATAACAGCTACTCCTCCTACTACTGTGGTACTGAAGACAACTCGTGATGTTATTTGCCTACCAGATACTCCACTTGTTTCAACAATTGATAAAACATCTGTCAGTAAACGATCTGTCAGTAATGTCTATATTCGTCGATCGCCACGTCATTTGGCAAAGTCGATTGCCCGTGTTCCTTGCAAAACCCCAGCTACTGCTGCAATCCCATATCCCTTATCTCCCTTACCAATTGAAGAGGATGTTCCGGGTCGTGGTAAGAGGAGGGTTGTAGTTCCAGCTGAAGTTATCCGATCGCCCTATTTGCAAAGGAATCTTAATGTTTTTAAGGAATTGAATCAAGCTGAGAAACAAGTATTAGATTTTATACTTGGCGAATCATATGATGAAACGGAGCTTCTTTTCCAAAGTGAATGTCAGACTTTGACTAGGAGCCAGTTGAAGAGTGTGCCTGAAGTCGATCGGATATCATCTCATGTCATAGATGTGTATTGTGAGATCTTAAATAGTAATGAGATGTTCAAATCCCGGACTTCCCCTTCTCGTTTATTTGTGCCGTATAGAAATGAAAGTGTTAGTCTTATTACCCTGTACTTTATCCAATTCTCTGAGTGTATTTTACATGATGTTCACTTCTAATCGTTACTCATACTGATCTTATTTTTTTGTTCCCAGTGTCTCTCCAATGTTGATGTTTCTGCAGTTCAACTAGTAAGTCTTTTATTTTGGTCTGCTTATATTTCAACTTAAGTTCATTTTTGACTTTTTTATTCATTGCATTTTTGTCTTTTTTAATTCAGATTAACTTTTTGTCCCTTTTCGGTTTTTCGCTCCAATAGTCTCCGCCTCCTGCCCACCTTTCTTGATTTGTATCGACCTCAGAACTAAAAGTAGCAAAGTGCAAATCATCCATCCTATGAAAGGCAGATATGTTGATTATTCCTGTTTTATCCAAGCTTTGGTACGTCTATTGTTTCCATTTTGGTTAGGGAAATGTGTGTTATTGTGATTCTACTAGGAAATGACTTTGTGAATGTATGACTTTATTTTGTGAAGCCTACACTTATGTTTCACAAAAACAAGCCCTAAGATTCACTGAACAAGGTATGAGATTCACAAGATAAGGTGTGAGATTCACAAAATTAAGCCCAAAATAGATGTTTTTAAACTACGCCCAAGTTTCACATAACAAGCCCTAAGATTCACTGAACAAGGCCTGAGATTCACAAGATAAGGCCTGAGATTCACAAAATTATGAGCAAAGTAGATGATTTTATTTTAAACCACGACCAAATTTTCACAGAACAAGCCCTAAGATTCACTGAACAAGGCCTAAGATTCACAAGATAAGGTCTGAGATTCATAAAATTAAGAGCAAAATAGATGATTTTAAACCACGACCAAATTTTCACAGAACAAGCCCTAAGATTCACTGTACAAGGTTTGAGATTCACAAGATAAGGTGTGAGATTCATAAAATTAAGAGCAAAATAGAAGATTTTAAACCACGACCAAGTTTCACAGAACAAGCCCTAAGATTCACAGCAAGCCCTAAGATTCACCGAACAAGGTCTCGAGTAGCTAAGAAAGACCGATTTCTCTTTTGTACATACGAAAAGAAAAGCTCATCCGTCTTCTTAAACCAAAGGTGCCAAAGACGAGAAGTATTCTGTGGACGCCCAAGTGTTTATCCCAAAATCAAACTTACGTTACAAGAAATAGATAATGGCATCTATTTATTGAACATATTGGAGAATTACAAAGGAAACAAAAGTGATTGTCCAATAACCATATATACTGTAAGATTACTTTTTCAACTCTATTTGTACATTGATAAATATAAATTTTTATAAGTAGGCAACACATTATTATTCCCCTTTTTGCATTTATAGGAAGTTCAGGTGAAGCGTTTTGCACTTTGAGGGTGTGCTATCGATTATTACATGTGATAAGAACGTATTAAGAGATAGAGTGAAAAAAGATGCACTAGAATGGAGTCGTGTACCGCTGTAAGAACTTTCTTCTTTTAATATTATCATATTTTCTTGCAAAACCTTTAGTACTTTAGTTGATTAAATGATGTTTATATGCTCATATTGTGGCGGTGGCTCTCGACCACTTCCTTACAAAGACCAAAGAATTGTTGGATTATGTATGCAGATCAAAATCGGCACAAACTAAATTGTAATGATTTTGCTTTGATTTGATTTTACGATATAAAAGTTATATGATTTTTATTTGATTTTACAATATAAAAGTTATATTGTGAGAGATATTGACTAATTGCATTTCCTCATTATTTAAGTGACGCTATGGTGTCCACTCCATGGATGGAAGTCACAAGGGAGGCTTTACAGACCCTTGGACCACGTGGCTTTGTTATGGATCAGGTAAGAATCATTTTCCTTTCCTTTTTCTTTTCATGTTTCATTTTACTTTTTTTGTGAATCCTAGAACTTGTTTTGTTAATCCTAGACCTTATTTTGTGAATGATGGACCTTGTTTTGTGAATATTGGAGCTTATTTTGTGAACTTATTTTTGTGAATCCTGGAACTTGTTTTGTGAATCTTGGACCTTATTTTGTGAATCCTGGACCTTATTTTGTGAATGCTGGACGTTATTTTGTGAATCCTTTGCATATGTTTTGTTAAATTTGTTTTGTAGGTGATTGATATGTTTGGAGTGAAGTCCACACTCGGTAAATTAGATCTCCTCTACTTGCCAACCACAGTATATGTGAGCTTCAAATCCTTTAGATGTTGATATTTCAAGTATTGGCTCCTCCTTGGTTTATTAAAATGGTCCTACTTTTGTCACATGCAGACCGTTCATGAAGAACGCAACCCAGCTATTTGGGGTCAATACATGAAGTCTGATTACATTCCATTTGATGGGAGCAATATCCAAAAGGTGAAAGATCCCTCTTCTACTATTTATGTTCTTTTTTATTTATTTTCGTTCATGTGTATTGTTAATTGGTTTGTCTATTGCAGGTTTTTATCCCTATGTTTAACAAAAAGTGTCGTCATTGGTGGGCTTGCGTTTGCGATTTAAAGCAAAAAAAAATTTCATCCTCGACTCGAGCACCGATATACATGCGGATCCTGATAACGAGACAGCCCACGAGATTGTATGATTTTTTCCCAAAAAATTTTGGAGTATTTATCTTTAGTTTTTTTCCCAAAAATATATCCTGTCATATTTTTTATGTTCTATTGGCTTTTTCATGTTCCATTTGTACCAAGTTTCATCTGTTCTTTGTGGTGGTTCATCTCCATTTGAACCTTTGCGGTTGATGTACATGAACCCAATTGAAAACCTTAAAGTCCCTCAACAAAAAACATGGTATGTAACCATGTATCTTCGTTTTTTATGCTATATTATGAGATATATTGTACAAGTTTTAATGGTCCCTCTCTGACCAAAATCATGTACCCAATCCCATATTTGCTGAAATGAATGGTTGAATAGTTGATGTTCACTTGAGATGTTTTTTTTACTCATAAATGTTTATTTATTTGTAGTTTTGATTGTGGAGTGTTTGTGCTGAAATGGTTGGATGCGTTGGACAATCAAAGTTTATGGACCAACAGTGAATATTTTGAGGTATAGATTTACGGGTTTTGCCTCCTACCTTGCCATTGCTACATATTAAATATATACTATACCGTATGAAAATCTCTTTTGCAGAAATTGCCTGACTATCGAAAGAAGATAATATTGGAACTTCTTAAATGGGATAAAAATACAAAAACGGTACACTTGCTTGACTTAAAATTAATGCAAAGTCCATTTCGTCATAACTTTGGTGAACATTTGTTAATTGTTACTTGTTTTTCATGGTATAGGTGTTTCATTGATGACATGGACAGTCTTTTGCAAGCAAATGATCATTCTTCGATGGATATGTGTTCAGTGGCGGCCATCCCTTGCTTCAGCAGGCCTGCTATATCTAAAATTAATTCGGCCATATGACCTTGTTTGTTTGTAATGGTACCATGAATTGTTTAGTCTGTAATCTTGTATTTAGTAGTCGAGAATGTATTTAGTAGTCGAGAATGTAATGCTACAAGAAATTGTGAAACTTGGATTGACCATAAGATGAGACGGGTGTACTTCGTATGACAGTCTTTTATTGAGAGACAAAGATGTTTAATGCAAGCCGCCTTCTCATTTGATTCGCATCCTTTTCTGTATTATGTACAATTACATGTTTCATATCATCAACTAAATTTTGATCAAAATCACAAAAATACTTAATGCTGGATTCACAAAATAAGTTTCAGGATTCACAAAACAAGGTCAAGGATTCACAAAACAAGGTCCAGGATTCACAAAACAAGATCAAGGATTCACAAAACAAGGTCACAAACTAAGTTCAAGTAGTTAACAAAATAAGGTCCAGGATTCACAAAACAAGATTCAGGATTCACGAATTATGTTCCAGGATTCACAACATTGAGTGAAACAAACATCTTAAGTGAAGATCCACGTGGTTTCAATTTCGCAATTTCGCATTTTCACAATTTCGCAATTTTCAAATTTCAACATCCATATTCACTCTCTTCAACTTCCATATTCACCATATTCACTAACTGCTCTCTCTTCAACTTCCATATTCACTAACTGCTCGTCTTCGCCATTATCCGCCATTAGCTTTTCTTCGCTATTATCCGCAAATTAGGTATTTTTCTATCTACTTTCTCAAATTTCGATTCATCCTCCTTTTGTTTCGTATTTTTCACCGTAATTTTCAATCAACTTCTTTAATTCGTCAAATTATTGTTTAGGGTTTTTGCCTGTTTTTGTTATTGAGGGTTTAGGGTTTTTGCCAGTTTTTGTTAGTGAGGTTTTAGGTTTTTTTTAGTATATTTCGATTCTTTTGCGTATGGTTTTGTGATTAATTTATCGTTCTTTGGATGCATGTTCTTTGCCAATTTTTAAATGTTTTTGTTCTTTGTGGGTTTATGGCGCTCGTTTTTGCCAGTTTTTGTTAGCTACATCTCATTTGCATTTCATGAATCTAGGATCTAGTTTTGTGAATCTAGGACCTAATTGTGTGAATCTGACCCTGTTTTGTGAAATTGGAAGATAATATTGTTATACTTGTTAATAAGTGCATGAAATCACCTTATCTGTTTTCATTATCTTATCCTTATTTATTGCCGTTTTTCAGAGCTACATCTCATTTGCATTTCGTGAATCTAGGACCTAGTTGTGTGAATCTGGACTTAATTGTGTGAATCTTAGACCTGTTTTGTGAAACTGGAAGATAATATTGTTATACTTGTTAACAAGTGCATGAAATCACCTTCTCTGTTGTCAAACTTACTTAAAATGTTTACATTTCGGATTTTAGTTCTGATGTTATTTTGCCTTACTTGGTGCATAATAGGAAGCCATCAAAAATGAAGCGACCTGTTCAACCAGGTGATTATACTCAAGCTACCGAACCAGTCTCTGAGCCACCTAAAAAAAGACAAGAGTTTACAAAGAGAGACTGCACGTGTTAAGGACTCGGATGTCTCCTTCTGGGCTTTACCACTTTCTCAACAATAAGGAGAATCCACCATCGAGATAAGCGATTGAAGCTATAAAAGAAATGGGATTTGGTTCTCTATTGCAACTTAAAACAGGATGTTGTTCCGGGTCAGTTGGCGTACTGGCTAGTTTCTAATTATGACCACTGTACAGGATCGTTGTGTGATGGGAAACTCCTTGTTTTAGAGGAAGATATCCATCTGTGCATGGGATTGCCAATGGGTCCAAACATTGTCGAAGAAGCAAAAATTGGAGATAAGTCCCCTTCTTATGTGTCTCTTTTGGAGGATTTCAAAAGTCAATACAAAGGTAGTTCCATTGAGCTCAAACACATTATGGAAAAGCTCTTTACACAAAAAGATGGTGGAGATGATTTCAAACGCACTTTCATCATTTATATCTTCAATGCTCTTTTAGGCGGTGTTGTAGGCAATAGGGCAAGTTTGAGACTTCTTAAAAGTTTGGTAAACACTGAGTTGATCTCCAAATTCAACTTGTGCAATTTTATCAAACATAAATTGGCTGACCAAGTTGAGTCTTGGCAAAGGGAGGAGTGGAAGACCCAAAAGTCTAAGAAAATTGGTTTGGTGGACCTATTATGGTCTTGGTTTTTATTTATCTAGACCGATTTGTCTACAAAGCACGCCTTGTTACCCGGCAGTTTCCAACGCTCTCAACTTGGACTAAAGAAGCTATATCCAAGAGACTTAAGCAGGAAGTGAATGACAAAAATTCGGACAATAGAACTTTCGGCAAGGGTTCTATTGAGCCTCCACTGGTCATCACTCAAAGATAAGGCACATGCACTTTTGCCTACTATTGAGTTTTGGGAGTCTTCAAAGCCACCGAGCGCACCTTTGCCTGCTATTGAGTTTAGGCAGTCTTCAAAGCGATCAAGTGAACAACAACATTCTGAAGATGAAGAACCTTCTGATCCTCCTACTGAGTTTATTAATAAACTTGCTCTTTCCGCAAAGGTCATGGTTCAAGCTTTCATGGAGTACAAATCTCTTGCTAGCCAAGCTCTGAGCAAACTACCTTCCTCAGCAACAGTTTCTAAACTAGTTGCAGCTGTAGATGGTATTGCAGATGGTTTTAGGGCATCTCAAGAAGACAATAATGAGGAGGGTAATGTACAGGAGAGTGTGGAGGGTAATAGTGGGGATAATCTAGCTGAATTGTTGGAGGCATTGGACGTGATGGGTGAAGCTTTGCAACCAATACAGTCACGTCGTTCATCACCAAAACCAGACTGCCAAATCATACGATTTCGTGAACCTTCAACATCTTGTATTCAAGCTGATGAACAACCTGATCATCTTTTATCTTCCTGTCATACTACTGCTACTGATGATTTCCCTCCCGTTAGTGATGATTCCTCCCCCGTCAATGATGAACAACCTGACCATTCTGAGCCCACAGTGGTAGCGGATGATCATCATAATCAAGAACGGTGCGTTGAGTACAATAGGAGGAGAACAACTGAAAGAGATATGCAAACAACTCCTGCAACTTCTACTCCTCCTCCTGTGGTAGGGAACAATGATCCTCCTTCTACACCAATTGTTTCCGGCCTCGATAAACCATCTTCCAGTAAGGAGTTGAGGGCGTGCAATCAAGAGAACCTATCCAGAGAAATAGTACAAAATGATGCACTTGAATGGCCTCAATACACTGACAGTGAATTGATGCATTTTGTTCGAAAGAAAGGACAGAAAAATATACAGTAATGTCATATTTTTGCTTTCATTTTCTGATTTTTTTTTTATTGTAATAAATATACCTACTAATTGAATTTTATCAATAATGAAGTGACGTTATGGTGTCCACTCCGTGGATGGTTGTCACAAGAGAAGCTTTGCGTAGTCTTGGACCGAAAGGTCTTGTTATGGATGAGGTAAGTAACCCCTGAGTATTATTTTCCTTTTCCTTCCCATGTTTTCATTTTGTTCACGTCACTCGATGTGTATGTTTCCTAACAAATTTAATTTTGTAGGTCATTGATATATTTGGAATTAAGTGCACATTCAGTAGAAGAAATTTAATCTACTTGCCAACAACAATATTTGTCAGTCTCAAATCCTTTATATGTTGATATTCAAGTATTTTGCGTTCTTTAAGTTGCTTTGTTTCTAAAATTGCCTTCTTGTGACTTGTAGAGTCTTGATCCAGAAAATAACCCTGAAATTTGGGGTACACACATAAAGGACAGTTATACTCCACCTGCTGGTAGCCATATCGACAAGGTCAGATATTTGTGAATCCTGGACCTTATTTCGTGAATCCTGGAACTTGTTTTGTGAATCCTGGACTTTGTTTTGTGAATCCTGGACCTTGTTTTGTGAATCCTGGAGTTTATTTTGTGAATCCTTGACCTTGTTTTGTGAGTCCTGGATCTTATTTTGTGAACTCCTTGACCTTAGTTTTGTGACATTGTTTTGTGAATCCTTGACCTTATTTTGTGAATCCTGGACCTTATTTTGTGAACTTATTTTTGAATCCTGGACCTTATTTTGTGAACTTATTTGTGAATCCTGGACCTTATTTTGTGAACTTATTTGTGAATCCTGGAACATAATTCGTGAATCCTGGATCTTGTTTTGTGAATCCTGGACCTTATTTTGTTAACTACTTGAACTTAGTTTGTGACCCTGTTTTGTGAATCCTTGACCTTTGTTTTGTGAATCCTGGACCTTATTTTGTGAATCCTGGACCTTATTTTGTGAATCTTATTTGTGAATCCTGGAACATAATTCGTGAATCCTTGACCTTGTTTTGTGAATCCTCGACCTTGTTTTGTGAATCCTGGACCTTATTTTGTGAATCCTGGAGTTTATTTTGTGAACCCCTTGAACTTAGTTTGTGACTTTGTTTTGTGAATCCTCGACCTTGTTTTGTGAATCGTTGGACATTTACTATCTCAGGTTTTTATCCCTTTGCATAGTAACACGAGGAGGAGCATTGGTGGGCTTGTGTCTGTGATATAAAGCATGGAAAAAATTTCATCCTTGACTCATGCGTGGTCATTAATGTGGATCCTGACAACAAGCATGCCAAAGAGATTGTATGATTTTTTTTTTCCCAAATTATTGTTATTGCCTTTTCTTTTAAAAGTATATTCCAAAATATATTTTGATTTTGTTATTGCCTTTTCCTTTTCAGGTACATCATGTTTCAGCTATATTGCCAGGGTTATATAACTCTTTGGAGTTCATGCACACGAACGAATATGTCAATCTCAAAGTCCCTCAACAAACAACAAGGTATGTAAGCATGTATATTTTTCCTTTTGTTAACGATCAATAGTTATTATTTTGAGCCATTTACTGTTTTTTTTTTTGTCTAGTTATGATTGTGGAATTTTTCTGCTGAAGTGGTTGAGTGCCTTGGATGATGATAGTTTATGGACCAAAAGGGAATATTTTCAGGTAAGTTCATTAGTATACGTAAATAAGGCTTATCTTGTGAACGCCAGACATTGTGCAGTGAATCTCGAGCTTTTTTGGTGAAACATGGTCATTATCAGCAAGGTCTGAGATTCACTGAACAAGCTCTGAGAATCACAAAACAAGGTTTGATATTCTCCAAATAAAGATAGGTTCGTTGTCTATATACTTCATTAATATATGTTTCTCTTGGCAGAATTTGTCACAATATCGAAAATCGATCGTATTGGAACTACTTAGATGGGATAAAAATACTACAAAGGTACACTTCATCGTCTTAAAAATGATGTGAAGTTCATTTCTTCATAACTTTGGCAAATTTTTCGTAAATAAGTCGATTGTACTTGTTTTTGGTTGTATAGGTGTTTAATTAAGGAAGACAATTGTCCGTGAAGTCATAATATGCAAAAGTGGGTCGAGGCTCCTGTAAAGATTGTTGCCTACATCAACTCTTGTAAAGATATTTTGATAGTTAATTTGACATTGACATTGAGTTGAGCAAAAATGGTTCGAGGCAAGATATTTCAACTCTTGTAAAGATATTTGATAGTTGTAAAGATTGTTGCCTTCATCAACTCTTGTAAAGATATTTTGATAGTTGTAAAGTAGATGATTTTAAACCACGATTTAAGTTTGACATTGACATTGTCAATGAGTTGAGCAAAAGGTATGAGATTCACAAGATAAGGTCTGAGATTCACAAAATTAAGAGCAAAATAGATTATTTTAAACCACGAACAAGTTTCACAGAACAAGCCCTAAGATTCACTGAACTTGGTCTGAGATTCACAATATAAGGTCTGAGATTCACAATATAAGGTCTGAGATTCACGAATTTAACAAAAATAGATGATTTTAAACCACGACCAAGTTTCACGCAGAACAAGCCGTAAGATTCACCGAACAAGGTCTCGAGATTCACAATATAAGGTCTGAGATCAAGAGTCACAGAACAAGCCCTCAGATTCACTGAACAAGGTCTGAGATTCACAATATAAGCTCTGAGACCAAGTGTCACAGAACAAGCCCTAAGATTCACTGAACAAGGTCTGAGATTCACAATATAAGGTTTGAGATTCACAAAATAAGGTCCAAGATTCACAAATTTAAGAGCAAAATAGATGGTTTTAAACCACGACCAAGTTTCACAGAATAAGCCCTAAGATTCACTGAACTTGGTCTGAGATTCACTGAACTTGGTCTGAGATTCACAATATAAGGTCTGAGATTCACAAATTTAACAGCAAAATAGTTGATTTTAAACCACGACCAAGTTTCACAGAACAAGCCCTAAGATTCACTGAACAAGGTCTGAGATTCACAATATAAGGTCTGAGACCAAGTGTCACAGAACAAGGCCTCAGATTCACTGAACAAGGTCTGAGATTCACAATATAAGGTCTGAGATTCACAATATAAGGTCCAAGATTCACAATATAAGGTCCAAGATTCACAAATTTAAGAGCAAAATAGATGGTTTTAAACCACGACCAAGTTTCACAGAATAAGCCCTAAGATTAACTGAACAAGGTGAACAAGGTCTGAAATGATAAAAACGCTTGATGCTAGATTCAGAACCAAGTTTCACAATTTTACGTTCCAGTTTCATAAAATAAGGATTCACAACGTTGACAAAAATAAAACAAGCTTAAAACTTGTCTTCTTCAATCATCTTCCTCTTCTTCCTCATTACATCATTCTTCATTCTCAACCTCTTCCTCTTCTTCCTCTTCTTCCGATGTGTCTCCCTATGTGAAGAATCAAAGCTTTATTAGATACTTTTTTTTGAGAAACGTTGCGTTTTCAAGCAACACTAAAATGGAAAGACAAGAGTAGAATTATACATACTTGATTCTCAGGAGGATGCTCTGCAAACTCATTTGGACAATTTCTTTTATCATGGTGTGACATGCGTTTACACTTAGCACACAACCTTTTTGGTTTTTTTGCCTTCATAATTGCCTTATTTTTGCTGCTCACCATCCTTTTACCACTACCTTTGTTTCTAGAGACTTTAGGTGGTAAGATCTTGATTTCTTTTGGAGCCTTGCGATTGAGAAGGGCCTCCAATTCTTGTTCTTTGGTCAAAGGCTTTGGGTTTGGCTCCAACTTCTCTCGGAATTCTTTTATTAGCTTGGCAAAGTCTCTCATATCGACTCTTCTTCTTTTCTTTTAAGCATACCAACATTGCGTAAATCTCGGACCACACACGAGACATCTCAAACTTACTATTACCGTAAGATCATTGTTTTCCAAGAGATTTCCATTCAAATCATAAACCGGGTTTCTAAGTGCATTCTTACTCCACCTACGCAAAATGTATTTCTCAGGAATTTCCTTAAACTTTCCCGAGCAAATCCAAATGATGTGGTTGCATAAGATACCTTTCCTTTCAAACAATTTACATGCACAACGAACATCCATTGTTCTCCGATTGTACTCAACTGCATATCTCTTTCGCTTGTTCGCGTCCTCAACAATTGAAACTTCAAAGTTAGTTACTGGATCTGGTGGGGTGTATCCACAAACACTACACGCATTTACCGAAAATTTAACCTCCTTTTGGAAATCAAAGAACACTTCATGTGTATAGACCTTCACTGCATGGGCCTCCCAGTTTGACCCGAATAGGGTTTCAGGCATTGAGTTGTGGCTCTGTGCTTCGAGAAGCTTTAGATTGTGCCTTTGTTGGTCCATGGCACTCTCAAATCTCATCCAAAATTCTACAAGAGTCCCATATTTATTTTCAAATCTCTTGAAGAAGCTATTCGAACTCTCTGATCTTTGTGTGGTTTTTAAAATGTTGCCCATCGGGACATTCCTGAAATAAGCGGGTATCCATTGATCTCGTTCCGCGAACTTGTCAGTCAACCATTTATTCTCTTCTAACGAAAACTCGCTAATGACTTTAGCCCAATTCTCTTCAAATTCCTCAGGCTCCAAGTCCTCGCTCCAGACAACATTGTTCAGACGACTTAAGAAATCAGTCTCTTTGCAAATTGTGCTCCCAACCTTGTCTGTTACTTTCTTCATAATGTGCCACATGCAAAAGCGATGTCTTGCTTTTTTGAACACGGCTGCAAGTCACAAAATCCACATTATCTATTGTCAGAGATCTTTTGTCACAAATCAAGCTCTAACATTCACAAAACAAGGTCTCAGATTCACAAGATAAGAGAAATAACAATATAGGCAATTTC
This sequence comes from Silene latifolia, assembly GCF_048544455.1. Classification (NCBI taxonomy): domain Eukaryota; kingdom Viridiplantae; phylum Streptophyta; class Magnoliopsida; order Caryophyllales; family Caryophyllaceae; genus Silene; species Silene latifolia. The sequence continues at coordinate 136,804 of NW_027413156.1, read as the reverse complement.
AAAACAAGGTCTCACAAAACAAGTTTAAGAATATTAGCTTTGTGTGTCATATAACAAGCCCAAAGATTCAGTGAACAAAGTCTGAGATTCACAAGATAAGGTCTGAGATTCAGAAAATTAAGAGCAAAATAGATTATTTTAAACCAAGACCCAAGTTTCACATAACAAGCACTGAGATTCACTGAACAAGGTCTGAGATTCACAACATAACGTCTGAGATTCACAAAATTAAGAGGAAAATAGATGATTTTAAACCACGACCAAGTTTCACAAAACAAGACCTAAGATTCACTGAACAAGGTCTGACATTTCACAAGATAAGGTATGAGATTCACAAAATTATGAGACTGATAGATGATTTTAAACCACGACCAAGTTTCACATAACAAGCCCAAAGATTCACTGAACAAGGTCTGAGATTCACAAAATTAAGAGTAAAATAGATGATTTAAAACCACAACCAAGTTTCACATAACAAGCCCAAAGATTCACTGAACAAGGTCGGAGATTCACAACACAAGGACTGAGATTCACAAGTTAAGGTCTGAGATTCACAAAACAAGGTCTCAGATTCACAAGATAAGAGAAATAACAAAATAGGCAATTTCAACAAGTTATGACCATGTTTAAGAATATTAGCTTTGTGTTTTACAAATCAAGATCTAACTTTCACAAAACACGCTCTATGATTCACAAATTAAACTTCAAGATTCACCAAATAAATAACCAGATTCACAAAAGTAAGATATTCCAAACACACCTGGAACTGCATTTATTATTCCGGCATCTTGGTCACTGATGATGTAATTGGGTTCTTTGCCACCCATTGCTTTCAGGAACTGCTGAAATGCCCAAATAAACGAGTCATCGTCTTCATGATCTAAAAGCACGCATCCAAATGTTATTGATTTTTTGTGATTGTCAATGCCAGTGAAAGGTGCAAATTTCATGTTATATTTGTTTGTTCCATAGGTTGGATCGAATGAAATAGCATCACCAAACAATGTGTAACATCTGATGGAATCCGCATTTGTCCAAAAAATTCTTGTCAAGGCCTTTGTCAAAGATCTGTTTCATATGAAAATACCAACCCTTTTGTTTCTCGGAGGGTTTCTAAACGAGAGATGAACATATGTCCATCCTTGCCACTAAGTAGACACTTTACTTCCCTTTGGAAATTCTTGAACTGCGTAAGGGTAGCTCCAACATTTTCGAAACCCTCTGCTTGTTCCTTGCATAATTTGTATGTTAAACTAGCCCCGACATTCAATCTCGAATTTTGTATAATCAATTGCTTATGATATTCGTTCAGTTGATTTATATTAAGAGCAAGTTTCTCAAATTCCTTATTTTTGACAAAGGCCATTGGTGATTGTGACCCTCACGGAATTGTTCAATTTTGTACATCTTTTCATGGTACATGAATTTTATCATTGCTTCACAACCCCACCTTTTAATTTTAGTTATTCTTGTACCACTTTGCTTATTGGAACTCTCAGCTTCACCTGCACTTGCAACTCCACCCTTTTTCGTACTGGTTTTAGCAGTTTTTGTTTTTCTATTTGCACTTATTGCACCAGCTTTTGTTTTGTCGCCGATTTCAACGATTGTTGTTTTTGCATCAGCTTTTGGAGGACGATTTTTCCTGTTATTAAAACCTTGACGATGACAAACCATGCATTTTGTTCGAATAGTCCCATCTTTAAACCTCTTAGTTGAAGACTTCCTTGCTTCAAACCCACAAGCAATAGCATAAATTTTATAAAACAACATTGCTGACTCTAAGTCCACAAATGTTTTGCCAAGCACGGGTGTAAACTTCTCTTCAATCCTAGTTATCCATTGCTCAGTGCCACCCGGTGTATAAGTTACCAAAGTAGTAGGTGTGGAAATAGTTGGCATTGTAGGGGTTGTTAACACAGCAAGAGAACCCTCACCATCCTGACAAGAACCAACATTAGAGCAAGGAACCTCACCACAACCGACACGAGGCGTCACACTACACTGTGAGTTGTTGTTGACATTTGAATCAATACCTAAGAAGATAAAAGGTTCACAAAGTCACATCTCACATTCACAAAACAAGGTTTAAGATTCACTAAATAAGGTCTGTGATTCACAAATAAAGTCTGAGGATATTATCTAAGCAAGGAAGAGAGCAGAATAGGTCATTCCTCTAAAGGGTTCACAAAAGGAGCTCTAGGATTCACAAATACAATGACTGAGATTCACAAGTTCACTTTTTGGTTCAGATTATTAGTTCAGTTTTTAACTTTCACAAAATAACCTTCTAGTTTCACAAACTAGGGTCTCTGATTCACACAATAAGAAATAAATAAATTGCATTAGTAACGTTTAACAACAGAGATTCACAAAGTAAGGCCCAAGATTCACTAAATAAAGGCTGAGATTCACCAAATAAAGTCCGAGATTCACTAAATAAAGTATCAGATTATTAGTTCAAATAATTTAAAATTTTCTGGTGAAGATTATGAATTCACTTTTAAGATAAGGTCAGGTTGTATGTATGAGGATATTTTGTTGATTTGTTAATAACACTTCCATTCCCAAGAAAAGGAAATTGAACAATCAAAAAATTTAATATATGGGTAATGTGAATGCACATTGTTGACATTGTGCCAAATACCAGGCCTATAAATATCTAATTTCTGAAACATAATAGTATATACCAATAACCTCTCCTCTCTTCTGTAAAAACATTTCAAAAATCCCTATTGCACACAATGTCTCATTTATTTGTATTTCCCTATACTTGTGTTTTGGCGAATGTTCCAGGTTATATGGATAAAAAAGGGAAGTATGTTTGTCCTGACCTCTCTAAATTGGCAGATTGTTTAATGAGCCAAGGTTATGAGATAGAGTCTTTGGTCCCTGTTATGTGCAGGCAGACTTGTCATTTTATGGGATTAGTACTAATTCAATTTGGCACAAATGACAATGGCTGCAAACAGGCTTTTAAGTTGCAGGAGAAGTTTGAGCAATTTGGGCGTACTAGATCTGAATGGCTGGCTACTTATTCTCGAGTTCAGGGGCCCTTTCTATGGGTAACATCAAGGCTTGATTCAAAATATTTTAACTACACTCCAGTATGTAGAAGAGTCCCATATTCATCTAAACATGCAGGAAGATCACTCGCTGATGCAGATGAATGCTGCACCTATAGCTATATCAATATTGCTCTATGTGCATTGCCTCGAACAAATAGGGGTGATTGATAAACTAAAAAAATATCATATCTTGCTTAATTTTCCAGCTTTTCATTTTATTTTATTTTTGAATGTTGTTGTTTAGTTAATTCGAAAGCCATGAGCCTGCGAATTTTTATGTGATGACAAATTACAAGATTTTTAAGTTTTCTGAATATTATGTTTTAATTAATTTTTCTAAGATTCACTGAGTAAGGTCTGAGATTCACAAAATAAGGTCTAAGATTCACTAAACTAGGTCTGAGATTCACAAAATAAGTAAAAGAGTAGAAAAGGTGATTGTAACCACTTATGATAAGTTTCACAAAACAAGCTCTAAGTTTCACTAAACTAGGTCTGAGATTCACAAAATAAGGTCTGAGATTCACCAAACAACAAAATCCACTCAATTGATAACTGTTACACTAACAATTCAACCAACTCTTAAAGTCACACAATTAGGTTCTAAGATTCACAGAGATACAATATCAATCCATATATTGCATAATAATCGAGCAGAAATTTTGACAAATGCAAATTGAATGATAGAACATGAGATTTTTACCAAATTACATAAAAATCGATATACCTGATTCAATAACACTATTATCATCAGTCATTGTGATATCTACAATCTCCATAGCAATTAGAGCTGCAAAATCGTCAAAAACAATTTAGTAAGTAATACGAAATCCAGGAACAATCTCCATAGCATAGCAATTGAGAAAAAGGAAATCGCTCAAAATATTGGTCAAATTCGAACGTTTTATTTACAAAAATCGTTCAATTTGATCAAATTCAACCCGATATCATCAATTTATGAGTGAATTGACAGAATTGTATGAATATACTCAATTTTGATGAAAATTATGAAATTACCTGTAAATTATTCGATTTTTCTTCTGAAATTAATTGAATCAACGTTGTTGAATGTTGTTTTGATGAAATTCACGAACAATCGATGAACAAATTGATGAGCTCGCTTGCTGAAGAATTTCCGTTGAAGACGAGTTTGCTTGATGAAGAAAATTTTCAGAAAAAAATTTTGTTTGTTATATTTTTAGAGAGATATTTCGTGATTGGGCTATTATATGATATAATATTTTAGTGAGAGAAAGTATTTTGGGCTAAATGAAAAGATTTGGAGTGACCCCTAAATTTTCAAAAATTTTGAATGAATAATAGGAAGTTAGTCCATATAATGAAGGATTAATGAAGGAATTTGGTGAGGCCGGCCGCCTCGCCATAATTAACGGCCTCACCGGATTCGGCCTCTATATATATATATATATATATATATATATATATATATATATATATGGCTTGTATACAATTATCATTATACCTCTTTAAAAAAAAGTGTTCAAGAAACCAGAAAACCGTTAGACAGTAGCACCCTAAACCACAAATATTGATTGTCAACTTAATCCAAGGCATACCACATTAGCTCTGTCGTTTGGTGTTAAAGTATAATAGCAAATCAGCACGACGCGTTTATAGCGTCGTATAACAAAATAATAGTGTATTCACAATCCACCAACAACATACTTTGTATACCTGTATCATAAGAGCAACATAACTAACATAGAATTATATAATTTTAACCACGTTTTCGACATTTGATTGTCACTTTATTTTAACAACTAATTTCCCTGATTGTTTGACAAACACTATCTAATCTATGCAGCTCACCATGAGACCTAGGCGAAAGCACATCAGAGAAATTTCAGGACCCACCGGTCCGTACACCATTAGAGCAAGAGTCATCGAAAAAATGGATGTCCATTCTGAACCAGATGGCCAAGGCTTGGAGCTCCAAATAATCACGTTCCAAGATGAAGAGATAACTCTAACAATTTTAGGCTTAGACTTCAATATTATACATTGTCTTAAGAACATAAAATGTCAGAATTGAAAATTTACAACATTCCTTAATGACTATGCATGCTAACCTTTAACTTATAACTATGCATAAACTATATATAGAACACTCTTGCCAGATTCTTAAATTTAAAATTCCGCACGAGTATTGTGTAGCCAATGTTCATCACCACAAAAATAACAGCTTAAACAGACTGTCGAAAAAAAAAGGCCTCATATTTCATAATTTATTTTGCTGGGCAAAATTTCTACCTGTGTTACAATTTTAATAGTACATTTGTTCCTTTTCTGCAGGGCACTAAGATGCAGACATTCCTACACAATGATGAGCTTGAAATATTTGAGGACATGATCCAAGACGACATGGAATACGACATATCCAATGAAAAAATACAGTTAGTCGTTGACACGGCTTCAGAAGGTCCTGCTGGACAGATGTACGACCTATATTTCAACATAAATACCATTGTCCAACCTGTATCTGATGCAGAAGTTCCTGCGACATCTAATTACGTATTAATTGGATCAATCCCCAGAAAGGTTACACTGGAAGATCGCCATGGTAAGGCACACTGGACTAAAGTTGACAATTTGCTTCAAATCCTATAACATACAACCTCTTCCCCCCCCGAACCCTTTAAAAAAACAAAAACAAAAAATAGTCATTTCGTAATTAACTACATCTTCAAATTTTAGATGTGTTAGGCGTTGTTATATATGTGGACCGATGCAGCCATACTACTGCCAACACAGGGCAGACATCAGATGTTTGCGAAGTAATGATTGTTGATCACAGGTCAGAACAATCCCAAATTGATGATAACCTCCAAACTTTTAGGGAAAAGACCTATATCAAAACATTCATTTTCACTTGTCGTTTGCATGTGCAAACATGAACAGTTATGATAGTAACACCTGGTCGGATATGCCTTTGAAAGAGTGTTAGGCCTTACATTCCATAGCATCAAGTTTTCCTATTGTTGCCTTTACAGCTTTAATGCCGAGCTACAAAAAAGGTAGTTTTAATATCAAATTAGATCACTTTAAGATCAGTTACAGGTGCTATACATGACCAAAATAACAATGCTATGAACTTTAGGTTTCTCCCTCTCAACAACGCATTCAACGTTCGTGGTCTTAGATCCACCAGGAAAAGAGGCCGACTCGCTCAGGAGTTGGTAAGAGCTTTTCAATAACAAGTCATTACCCTAACCCTATTGCACACACTACTAAATAAAGGAAAATTACAGGGCCACGGAAATCAAGACCCTACTTCATGCAAAAAGACAACATGTCTTCGAAGTCCGTCTTCCAGAAATCACATGTGCAATCACAACAATTGAAAGTCTCCTCGAAAAGGGGGTAAGTTTAATATACGTCTCACTTATATAGAAAAAAAAACATAAATAAGAACAAAAAAAAATTATAATATCGTTCTGCATTATCCAATCGAAATTACTAAGTACACTTTAATACCTTCAAAATACAGACAAACAACATCTTACAAGAGGAACACCACTGGCTACATGTGACACTACATCAATTTGACCCGAAAGATGTCCACTTATACCTTGGTTGTAGTAATTGCGGCACTGGAAATGCTGAAGAAATAGGTGTTCCATATATGTGTGCTGTTTGCCTACAAGAAGACGTCATCTCCACTCCAAGGTATTAATGTAACAAACCAAAGGCCAAAATCCAGCACTTAAAGCCTTCTCCCAATAATGTTTTGTGTATACAGGATGGCGGCAACGTTTGAAGTAGCAGACGAGACTGGCGTGTATACTCTATCTGCATACAATGAAAATATGGAAAGCCTTTTGGAATTGAAGGCTGCTATCTTATACTCTATGACTCCACAGGTTTTCTCCGTCTCTATAGGCCTTTGGGAATTGTCAACTCTGCTATATTCATTGAAACCCCTGTATATTTCCCACTTACAAAGACATCTGCAGAACCGTAATAGTCATTTTACAAGACCTAGAACAATTTTAAGCTCTGCCCTTGTCTTATACCACCTCAGGAATATGACTAGCAATAACACATACTTTTAAGCTTCAACTAAACATTCGTACACGTTCCTTAAATGCAGGAAAAACAGGCCTACCTCGAATACACTGCAAGCAGATTCAGGGTAAATAAATTGTACGTTCAGGTCGTACCTACTGCAGCTCTCTCTAGAATTCAAGAGTTGAAGTGGGTGCTCAAGAAGATATCTCTAATCTAGACAACAAATAGATCATAAATATTTTGAAGGATTTTGAAGCAGATTTGTTGCAAGTGCAAACTGCCACGTGTAAGCAGGAAACGTTTCAGATTAGGTAACCTTGAAACAGTTCTCCGAAAACCTGCAGTAGCGAGAATGACAAACTGATCCGAACAGATCTTAGCAACAGATTAGAAATATATAACTACTGGAAACCCCTACCTTTTGGTGTATAATTATTAAGCTTTTTAGCAAACCTACGTTGTACTAAATGTATATATTCCTACCTTTGGCAAAGTTGAATGGCACCAAAATCGTTTAATCCTACGTTTATCGTGCCTTTACAATGCTTCTACGTGGTTCCGCCTACGCTATACTAAAACATTGACCTTTCCAGGATTATATATAGAACCGCTCAAGTTCAATCTATGCACCGGTAGAGGTAAACCACGTTAACAAATTAACCTACCATTCCAAATCTACTGAAACTTGAAATACACCCAAATACCAAGAAAATGCTGTCAAATGTTCGTCAAATTGAAGCTCCGCGCCCGGGAGGGCACGGCGCAGCGACTAGTTAGTATAAAGTTACACACACTACAACAGAACACATTTATAGCGGCGTTTAATTTGTGTTCTCGTGGCATAAGTAAATGCCACAAAAAAAAAAAATAGCAGCATTTGAGTAAATGTCGCCTGATGCAATGTCGCTAAAAGTTATAGTGACATTTGTTAGATATGCTGGTAAAGGCCTATATAAACGCCATCCAATGCTTTTCTATGTATTTTGAGATCCACCCTTTTTCTTTTTTTCTTTAATAATGTATTTTTTTTAGTTCCTTGATACACGTGACATTTTTTAGGTGTTTTTGCTATTTGGTATTTTTTTAATAAAATAAAAATTAATTGCTTAAAAAATGGATAAAAAATAAAATAACATTATATATAATATTGAAATAAAAATTGTCATTACAGATAGCTTATATCTAGTAGATACTACATTCATTCTCCATTAACATCTAATCAAAATCTCCGTTAACGCCTAATCAAAAGCTCCATTAACACCTAATCAAAAGATAACCTACACATAAATTGGTATCATCCGAAAGTCAAAATTGATAGCGTCTCTAGCGATTGGAACATTCACTAGCTTCAATATCTCGGACCTGAATCTGGGGCACAGCACAGCCAGTACGTGTAAGTTTGACTATAATCAATCAGGCTTTGTCAAAAACAAAATGCCAACATCCTTCTGCAATAATGCAATAATCCGACCTAGGCAAAGAAAACGAAATATTATTTCGCACATTACTCAAAAACCTTACACGAGAATAAATACTTTGGCACACAATAGAGACTCTCTGTGTTTGCGTGAAAAAATGAAGGATAAATACTTACTATTTCTTATGGTCACTGTGACCAAGGATATCTCTACCAAATAAGCCCATCTTTAGCAAAACTAATTCGTCTTACATTTTTCTTTGCACTTCGATATTGTCCTCTTCTATCTTGACACATTTCCTAAAAGCAACCAAAAAATAGTTAACAATTCTCTGTGGAATTCACACAAATCAAACCAAAATTCGTATCTAGTCAAAGATACTCTTAATTAAATTAAGAGTTGAACATGGTTCTCATCACTGCTTGCTTTGATTTTTCATCCATAGCAGCAGCTTCAGTCTTCCGGTCCTTTTGAGTCTCTAAGAACACATAAGCTCGGGATGGTGGTACTCCATCAACAGTCTGGTTAAAAAGAAATTCATATGACACATTACATCAATTGTGAACATAAAAGGTCTAAGCTTGAAACTATGAACATAGGAAAAAATCACAAACCTGTTCTCCAATAACGCACGCATACCTTTTCGATCCAGCAGTGTGTGCCATAACCTATTATACCATACATAACGTGGCACTCAAGACTTTGCATTCCTGTCCAATATTGTAACAAAAGTTTTAAGCTGAACAAATTAGATGGCTAACTATAAGCTATTTGAACCAATTATAGAATCTATGCCCCTTTAATACTACTTGGCGTACACAATGTCAGTACCATTACATTAATGTTGCAGTACCACTATAACTCACTTCATTAAGAGATCCACCCTGAACTATGATTTTACTGTGTAATTAACAAAAATAAGTGAATCTGGTCTAGGAAAGTTTTACACAACAAAGCCTTGTTCACTTAGACATTCCTCAGTTTCTTGAGATACATTTTATGAAACACTAACTTCACGTTTAATGCTGAGAAGAAAAAGATAAGGATGTGCTCAAAGTTACACGGCACAACCTTGTTCACAGGGGAGTAAAATTAGCCTTGTTTATGGTGTAGTGACCAAATTAAGCAGCGACAACCTATGTTACTCTGACACTTCACTTAACTGTCGTGTCGCGTGTCGGACACGTGTCGGTGTCCGAAACGACACGACACTTCAACACTTCAATTTAGACCACAAAACAGGAAAATTCATCCCAAATAGCCGTGTCCGACACGCCGACACGTGTCGGACACCGACACGTGTCCGCGTGTCTGAGTAACACAGGCGACAACTGAGACGATGTAATCAAGGTATACTTCATATTAAATACCATGAGAACAAACAATGTTCTCTTTCAATATTTCACTGTTTCCTCAACCTATTTTAATGCTTAAGCTCTAATGTGACTAATGTATGCTGATCAGGACATCTAACATTCACAACATGATATGTTAATTTTTTTTTGTTACATATAATTAGATATTGTATCAAGGGGAAGACTAAGTAGCAAGTTGAATAGTGATTAAGTTCCTACATGACATTCTCCAAATGGTAATTATTAAGCAGTGTTCCTACACGTCTAAAACAATGGTCATCAAAATGAAAACAAGTTTCGGTAACATTCTTATAAAAAATAACAAAGTTAGACATTCAAATCATACCTTCCCTTTTCGTTTAAGTCATTTTTAAGTTCAAATTTTGAAATTACATCATTTTCCTCACGTTGATTGCAAAGACACCACATACTTTGCGACTTGAGTATCATTCTGTTTATCACGAGGTGGACATACATATGTACCTTATCTAAAGTAAAGCAATATAAACATCTCGGACATGGACAAGAACCTTCCCATCCTTATCTTTACTAAAGGCAAAATTCAAAAAATCAGAAACCTCACTTAAATACTCATACCGATTGTCGCTAGCAATCCATTTGCGATTTCTACCATCCATGATCTTGATAGCATAACACAAATTTGTTTATCATGTCCAGGGAATAACATTGTTTGGAATTACATTTGGGATCAAAATATTATACTATTTTATTAAATTTAGCAATTAAAATATCTTATAATTTTGTGAATGAATAAACAAAGCATACCTAAATTCATTGAGGAATTTCCACAAACATTAGAAAGGCAACTCTTTACGCATTGCAAAACTAAATTCAACGAACCCAATACAAACTCAGTTTCACTATTTGCATCAGTATGAACTCGTATGAACCTAGGGTTTATTATGATGATTTTTAGTGTGTTTTTGTTTTTCTTTAAAGGAGTGAAATAATTTATCAAAATAAGAGCGGTAAAGGATTCCGCGCTGGGCCAAAATATGTTTGAGCGGCATTTAGATTATTTGTCAAATTAAATAACAAAGGCGGCATTTTTATTTTTTGCCACTAGATAAATGCCGTTAAAAGTATATATTGTTGTAGTGACAGTTAAGGGTTAAAGTTACACTCTTAGAAGACAAAAATTTCATAAATTAGGACTAAAGTCACAAAGACTTTTAAAATTTTATAAATTTAAATTTATATATTCAAAATAATTTTTTATATAAAAAATGACTTTAAAAAAGTAAAGTTACATTTGTATAGAATTAAAGTTACACTTATAGACTAAAGTTACACTCATAAAACAGTAAAGTTACACTCACAAAATAATTGGCTGAGAATAGGACTTAGGGACTCAACCAAAATTGTGGACTTACCTGAACCTATATATATATATATATATATATATATATATATATATATATATATATATATATATATATATATATATATATATATATATATATATATATATAGTGAGCATCCCATGAGTCTAGCATCTTAGATGAGTCTAGCATATCAATAAGAACCGTTGGATCAACAAGATCCAACAGCCCTCATTCTTCCACGTCACCCTCTATCAATCTGCAAAATTATAAAACTAAACACTTCCTCTTTCACGTCTCATTATTGTCATAAATTTATCTCTCTACAAGTATTCTCTCCCCCTCTCTCTCTCTCTAAACACCATACTCATCAATTATTCAAAAAAAAAACAGACGATCTAATTCCTTCAACCGCCTCTTTTTCCAAAAAACATTAAAAATCAAACGAAATTTTTATTAAAATCAAGCGAAGATCTTCAAAAAAGTTTAGTTAAGATTATATTAGATCGGTTTATCGCATAAAGAAGAGGTATAAATCGCTCTCAATTTTCGTTATATTTTTACAAAAATTTCGTTGTGATTTATGTTATTTCAGGTTGTTGTTGTTGTTGTTGATGATGATTGTTATTATTGTTGTGGTTGTTGTTGATTTTACTGATGATATGAAGAAACTATTAATTGATTTAGGGTTAATGTTTTGCTCAAACTGATTAATTGATTTTTCGCCAAAAAATTAGGTTTAATTTGCATGTTGCTTTTGTTGATCATGAATTATATAAATAAACTGTCAATTGATTGTATATATATTCACTTTTTCGAACATAGAAATTGAGAAATTAATTCTAGTTTTTGTTTTCTTAGTTATTAAATTCTGTGATACTTCATGTTCTAATTTTCGCCTAAAAATTAGGGTTAACGATTTATAAAAACTGAGTAATTAATGTACGCTTTTGTGTTTGCGTGGGATTGATTAATTTGTAATAAGCGTTCTCGTAATATTACTACTGCATGACAGAACTGTAACGATTTCATAAAATCCTCAACTCTTCTTACTGTAATAGCGTTTCTGTAACATTACTACTACATCACAGAAACTGAACTTGAAATACTGTTACAATATTGTATATTTGATGTTATTGGTTTTTTCTCATTAAATTTGATGGTATAACAATTGTCATAAACTCACAAATAATGTTCTTTTGTAATATTATTCTTTGTGAAATTATGAATAATGATGGACCACAAGCTTCGCATAAGTTTTAGTTATTAATAGTCGAATATTTTGTTTTTAATGTCAGAATATTTGAAGAAGAAAGTTTGAGAAATCAACCAATACAAAAAAGGCGCGCAAAGAGAAGATATATACAAAATGGAGTAAGACTCTGGCTAATCGGTCATGAAGATAGGTGTGAAGAAGGCAACGTTAATGAAGTTGAAATCCTAGTTGAGGATGTTAACATTATTGTCATATTTTGATGTGTGATTATGATGTATACTTCTTGTAAACTTTTCACATTAATACGATATGATATTGCAAATCATTTTAGTGGATCAACTGGGCTAGTCTGTTTTCACTTGATTTTTTATTATTGAAGTAATTAAAGTTTGGTCTTTTAACACTGTATCCGTATTATTTTTATGAATGAATGATGTTACAGTAACACAATTACTGTATCAATGTTACAGTAACATTGTCACTTTTAAAATACGAAACATACAACTTTTTCATTACATTTTTGAACTACTTTATACACCGTTTGATATAATACACAAACTAAATAATAATTATTGTAACATTGTTGTCATGTTAGTTTAATGAATTAATGTTTTTACAGTAACATTGTTACAGTAATATTGATATACCATTGAAAAATTAAATATAACGAAGATGTTACAGTAACACTGTAACTTTGATTAATGACCGATGTTACTGTAACACTATTGTTGTGACGTGGCAGAATAAGGATTGGTTGTATTGGAATTAGGAGGAACGTACAAAGTTATCTAATAAACTAATAAAGCAATAAAGTGGTGTTGACCATACAACAAATAACACAACAATAATGGTAAAAGTGTCCACTATCATTCCAACTTCAATAACATTGCTTTCTTCATGCCTATCTCCATGATTGATTATTCAACGTCTTGCTTTTTTTTTGTATATATTGTATCCTTGTGCGCCTTTTTTTTTTGGTGTTGGTTGATTTCTCAAACCTTCTTCTTTCTTCAATTCTTCTGACAACCAAAACAAAACATTCGACAATTACTAGATAAACCATATGAGAAAGTCGGTGGTCCATTATTAATGATAATTTCACAAGAATAATATTACAAAGAACATCATTACAAGAACATCATTACGAAGAACATCATTGCGAGTTTATGACAATGTTAAACCATCATATTTAATTGAAAAAAATCACATAACATCAAATATACAATGTTGTAAGGATATTTTAAGTTCAATTACATCATGCATTTTTAATGTTCTTTAACGCTATTACGAATAAAGCCTCGTTGATTTTTTTACGAAAACTAATTGAATCCTCACATTTACCGCAATTTCACGAAAACAAATCCAGGTATGAATTTAATAATGTGAAAACCTTAATTTTTTTTACAAACATTTATAACACAAATAATAAACGGTAAATAATATAAAATGATGTTATACCACAAAATAATCCATAAAATCGCAAATTAACACATAAATCAATTACAACAAAGCATGAGAAAACGAAAGATTGTTAGTTTCACCATGACATAGCCCTAACGTTTCATAAATAGTTTGAATACAACATATAATCGACATTAATAGTATGAACAATCAACAATAACAATTTTTAAATTAACTAGAAAGCGTAGAACTAACCTGGAAATCGATTGAAGGTAATCGAACGAAAAATGCGATTTCAGCTGAAAGATCTAAATCGGGGTTTGATTAAGTTGTTTAAATCGATTGAATAGATTCAATCCCGAATTGCTAGAATCATGAATTAACTGAATTGATTGAACTAATAAAATTGCTTATTGCTTGAGTTTCTAAAATTGATGAGATTAATTAAACGTGAATTGTTGAAAATTGGAAACCTAGAATTTGGGGATCCGTAGAAGAAGAAGACGATTTAGAGAGAGATGGGAGGAAGAGAGATAAAGTGATATTGGGTTATGATGCTTTGTTAGGTTAGATTTTTAAGTTTATATAGTATGAGCTAGGATTAATCTCAGCCATTCATTTGTTTAAAATCGAATGGTTGAGATTAAAATGCTAGACTTACCTAAGATACCTAGACTCACTTGATTCAATTTCTATATATATATATATATATATATATATATATATATATATATATATATATATATATATATATATATATATATATAGGATCCTGTGCGAACCTAAAGTTCGGTGCGAACTGTACGAACTAATATAATACCACCTCATTTAACAGTAAAAAAAGAGAAATCCCTGACTTCTTTCTTCCTCATCTTCACGACACCCAACCTCCCTCACCCTTATCGACCACAACTCATCGTCACCGCCGGCCACCATTGTCGCCGGGCCTCCGCCATAAACTTCACCGGTGCACCACCATAACTCAACCGTCGCCGGCCGTTTCATTTTCATTTTCTTTCTCTTCTCCGCCTTATTCGCCTCGTTACTTTCCAAGTTCCCATCAATTCTTGTCACCTGCTGCCACCTCCGACAAACTTCTGGCGACCGACATGTCATATCATCTCCGGCGAAAAATGCGATTTCCGTTTCGAAAGTTTCTGATTATGAGACAAATGTAATTAATTTTTTGAAATTCAATCTCATTTTAAGTAGATCTTCCAATTATTTTTTTGAAAATTTTGAGTCAGCATATAAAAATGCGACTGAATTTCGGTAAGATAATTGTTTTAACAACCTAGTCGCTAGTTCTAAGTCAGGTAATGTCTTTGGTCGGCAAAGTATGAGTCCACTGGTTGTGGCGAAGGGAAATTAACGGCAGTGATATGTTGTTTGTGGGTGGTTGGGAGTGGTGACGGGAATGTGTTGAAAGGTATATGGTGGTCGAGTTTGTCGAAGGGTGGATCTGGTAGTGGGTGGGTGAGTGGTCGTGGTCGTGTAATGAAGGGCAGGTGGTTTGATGTGTAATACTCCGTATTTATGGTCTTGGGGGTACTCTATCGAGTAGCCCTTACTCTGTCGAGTAAGGGTATGTTGCAGAATAAAATAGTTTCTGACCTGTTGGGCACTCGATCGAGTAGCCGGGGCACTCGATCGAGTAGAAGGTACTCGATCGAGTACCTTGGGTACTCGATCGAGTGTCCGGTTTATCGGGGGGTTTTTCTCGGGTTTTGTTAATTACGCGATTAAGGTATTTAAATCAATTCGTCTTTATTCTAAATCACTTTTTACAAAACCTAAAACCTGTTTAAGAGAGAAAGCAACTTATCTTCTTCCTAATCGCGTTCTTGACAATTCCCGGAGTTCAGACGGTCGGATTGCATCATAGTTTGTGTCGTTGGATTCCTTGCGTCGAGGGTAAGCTTTTAATATAATTTATATACCGTTTTGTTAAGATTGATGAAACCCTAATTTGGGATTCGGGGATTGTTATGAGTAGTATTTGAATAGTGGTCTTTATGTGTTATATGTTAGGAGGAGAATTCGTAGAAGAGGCGTTTTGAGACAGTGTGTAGATACCGTCTGCGTGTTGTGCTTTCCGGTAGGATTTCTACTCGGTATTAGTCCCATAATGGGATATTGGTGATGTGCTTAGTTAGTTGATTGATATGATGATTGTATTTGTGATTGTGATTGTGGTTGTGTTCGTTGATGGCTCTCGAGATGCGTTCTCGGCTGAGTGGGGTCACTTGCGGGAGTGATCTCACGCCCTAGTTTCGCCTTCTGTGGAACCCGCCACAGAAGGGATGTGCACATTAATGGGACAGGGTTATCGCTCGTACGATGAGCGGGGCTTAGGTGGGAACGGCTGCGGTCCCCCACTGGCAGGGCTGGTCCAAAGGGACGATCGGTGATTGAGACGGTTGGTTGGATGTGGTTGTGTGTGTGTGACAGTTCAGCTGTCTGTTTGTCTTGTTGTTGTTATCTATTTTGGATTGTGTGATTAGTACTGACCCCGGTGTTGTTTTGTAAAACCTGCGGTGATCCATTCGGGATGGTGAGCGGATATTGAGCGGTATAGAGATGATACGGGGATAGCTGGGATGGCCACGACATGACGATAGAGTCTTCCGCTGTAGTTTAGCTTTTATTTCTATTTCAGTTGAGAACAGTTAGTTTGAATAATGTATCGTACCTATCAGTTTGGTTTCGAGGATTGTATTCATTCATTAAAGTATTTATAATAAATGTTGTTTCTGTTTTGTCTATTTGATTATCATGCCTCGGGCAACCGAGATGGTGATGTCTTCATACCTGAGTGGTCCTGGTAAGGCACTCGGAGTATGGGGGTGTTACAAATGGTATCAGAGCGACGATCCTGAAACCTGTAACCAATGAACTTAATGAACATAGGGAGTCAATTAAAATGAACCCGGGGTAAATGTTGTAGGAGCTAGTGCAAAGGCTTGGGAGACGTCCTAAAGTCGCAAGGGGTCGCCCTACAACTTTGAACCGGTCACATGGGAACGTGTTTGTTGAGTCGTCTATGTGATTGTTTAACTTATGCAACAATGTGATGAAGTGTGAGGGTTGTTTGGTGTTGAAATAAGAAGTTGAGCATGTGAAAGAAAATGATATGTGGAACATGTTAATTAGATGATAGCATGTTGAGGTGTTTACGATGTGGCTTTTATAGCATGATGATTTGATTTTATTGATAAGTAGAATGGATGCGTAGCATATTGATTATGGTATCATGCGATTTATATAAAATTTAACATGTTAGTATGTGACGTAATATGCGGGTAGCTTTTACGTAATAATGATACTTGATCGAGTGAGACTAACTCGATCGGATAGGTTTTTGACGATTTTGGACAAGAATCGAGTTTTGGGGCACTCGATCGAGTAACTAGGGGTACTCGATCGAGTAGAAAATCACTCGATCGAGTAGCCTAGATACTCGATCGAGTGGGTTAGAGATCAGAAGGTCTGTTTGGTTCTGGAGTTTGGGTACTCGATCGAGTACATGGGGGCACTCGATCGAGTAGCCCGTTACTCGATCGAGTGGGTTTGGATACTCGATCGAGTGGGTTCTGGGCAACGCGTGTTCGTGTTTTGAGGATTAGTACGCGTGTTTATGTTTATCCCTTTCTTCTATAGCTTCAAGATGCCGCCCAAAAGAAACGCTTTGTACGCGAGAGCTGAGGTTATGACTACGGATGACATCGTTAAAATGTTGGAACACCAAGACGCTCTTACAGAGACCCTGAAGAGAGTGAATGAGGACAAGGACAAGAGTAAGAAGAAGGAGGTTGACCATGCTAAAGTCAGGCTCTATATCGCGAGGTTTAACCCGAAGGAGTACAAGGGAGTTGAGGAGCCTAACCACCTTGATAGTTGGCTGAGGGAGATGGAGAACATACTGGATTTAGTTCGCTGTCCGGATGAGATGAGAGTGGATCAGGCTGCATTCTATCTGAGGGAGGCAGCTGGCAAGTGGTGGGATTCCGTGAAAGTGAGTGCCAAGGAGATGTATACCAACCAGGGGTTACCTGCTATACCTTGGGAGGAGTTTCGTAGGGCTGTGAGGAAGGAGTTCGTACCAGAACATGTGAGGAGTAAGTTGAGGGAGGAGTTTGATAAGTTTAAGATGATCGCGAGATGTCCGTGGTGAGTACTACAGACAGTTCAATGAGAAATCCAGATATGCTGAGGACATGGGTTTGAGTGATGAGAATTTGGCTTTGAGGTTTGAGAGTGGACTAACCACGAAGATTATGGATAAGTTACCCGTGGGATGTCCTCTGATTTTATGCCACGTGAGAGATGACCGGATAGAGAGCCCGGCAGTTGAGGAGATACCAGTGGTGGGAGAGTATGCAGATGTCTTTCCAGAAGAGATTCCGGGGTTGCCACCGAAGAGGGAGATAGATTTCACCGTTGAGTTGAAGCCAGGGACGGGGCCAATCTCTAAGGCACCGTACCGCATGGGTCCTAAGGAGATGGAGGAACTTAGGAAGCAGTTGGATGATTTGATAGAGAAGGGATACATTAGGCCAAGTGTATCGCCTTGGGAGCACCCGTTACTGTTCGTGAAGAAGAAAGATGGGAGTTTGAGGCTGTGCATAGATTACCGGGAGCTGAACCGTGTGACGATAAAGAACAAGTATCCTTTGCCAAGGATAGATGACCTGTTTGATCAGTTGAGTGGTGCAACGGTCTTTTCTAAGATCGATTTGAGATCGGGATACCATCAGGTGAAGATTAGAGATGTGGACATACCGAAGACAGCTTTCACGTCGAGGTATGGCCATTATGAGTATGTGGTGATGCCATTTGGGTTGTCCAATGCGCCGGCGGTGTTTATGGATTTGATGAATAGGATCTTGACGTTCTTGGATCGATTCGTAGTAGTGTTTATCGATGACATCCTAGTCTACTCTAAGACTAAGGAGGAGCATGAGGAGCATCTGAGGATCGTGTTGCAGACTTTGCGAGATCATGAGCTGTATGCTAAGTTGTCTAAGTGTGAGTTTTGGTTGGAGAAAGTTGCTTTTCTGGGGCATGTAATCTCTAAAGATGGGGTAGTCAGGATCCGGCGAAGATTGAGGCAGTGACAAAGTGGGAAGCACCGAAGAATGTCGCTGAGGTAAGGAGTTTCTTGGGTTTAGCTGGGTACTACAGGCGGTTTGTGAAGGATTTCTCCAAGATAGCTAGACCGATGACAGCGTTGATGAGGAAAGAGAACAGGTTTCGTTGGGATGAGAGTTGTGAGAAGGCGTTCCAAACCTTAAAGGAGCGTTTGACCACGCTCCGTCTTGGCATTGCTGAAGGGAGCGAGAATTTTGAGGTTTATACCGATGCTTCGAAGAATGGGTTGGGATGTGTGTTGATGCAGAATGGTAAGGTGATTGCCTATGCTTCTAGGCAGTTGAAGCCTTATGAGGAGAACTACCCTACTCATGACCTGGAGTTGGGTGCAGTGGTGTTTGCTCTCAAGATTTGGAGGCACTACCTTTATGGGGCAATCTTTAAGGTATTTTCGGATCACAAGAGTCTCAAGTACATCTACACGCAGAAGGAGTTGAACATGAGACAGAGGAGGTGGATGGAGCTGATTGGCGACTACGACATGGAAATCATCTACCATGAAGGAAAGGCCAATGTTGTTGCTGATGCTTTGAGTAGGAAGAGTGTACATTCCTTGTGTACAGCTCTATCTTTGATGAGGTTGAGAGATGAAGTAGCGAGCTTTGGGATTCATATGATGCGAAAAGGAGATACCATGAGTGATATGACAAAGATGCACTTGAGTTTTATGATGATATTCGGGATAAGCGGGCTTTGGATCCTAAGATAGTGGAGTGGAGAGTCGGAGTAGAGAAAGGGACGGTGTCCCGGTTTTCCATTCATACAGATGGTAGCTTGAGGTTTGATGGTAGGTGGTGTGTTCCTAATGATGAGGAGTTGAAAAAGACAATCATGACAAAGCGCATTGCACACCATATTCAGTTCATCCAGTGGAGACAAGCTTTACAAAGATCCAAAGAAAACGTTTTGGTGGCCTGGAATGAAGAAAGAGACAACTGAGTTTGTGTCCCGTTGTTTGACATGCCAGAGAGTTAAAGGGGAACAGAGAAGACCACAAGGTAAGGTTCAGTCCTTGGAGGTGCCTGAATGGAAGTGGGAATCCATTTCCATGGATTTTATTGTGGGTTTACCTAAGAGTCAACAAGGTAACAATATGATTTGGGTGATAGTGGATCGCTTGACCAAGTCGGCTCACTTTGTTCCAATGAAAGATACATGGACTAAGGCACAACTGGCTATGGCCTATCGAAAGAACGTGCTTAAGTTACATGGAGTCCCTAAGGACATAGTGTCCGACAGAGATGCGAGGTTTATCTCAAGGTTTTGGAAGGAGTTGCGGGAATCGTTGGGAACGACTTTGAAGATGAGTACGATTTCATCCTGCGACGGATGGGCAGACTGAGAGAACAATCAAGACTCTTGAGGATATGTTGCGAGCTTGTGTGATGGATTTTGGTGGTAGGCTGGGAGCGAGGTTGGATTTAATAGAGTTTTCTTACAACAACAGCTATCACACTAGTATTGGTATGGCACCGTTTGAGGCTTTGTATGGGAGGAGATGTAGGAGTCCAATCTGTTGGGACGATAGTCTTTGGGCAAAGGGGTTTTAGGACCAGAGATGGTGCATGAGATGGTGGAACAGATTAAGATGATCGGGGAACGGATGAGAGCGGCTCGGGATCGACGAGAAGAGTTATGCGAGATCTACATCGTCGGGACATAGAGTTTCAGGTTGGGGACAAGGTTCTTCTGAAAGTGTCTCCTATGCGTGGAGTTATGAGATTTGGGAAGAAAGGCAAGCTAAGTCAGAAGTTTATAGGGCCTTATGAGATCTTAGAGCGAGTTGGGGAAGTGGCTTATCGTTTGGCTTTACCGGCTGCTTTGGAGAGAGTGCATAATGTGTTTCATGTATCGCAGCTGCGGAAGTATGTGAGTGACCCGTCGCATGTGTTGGAGGCAGAGAGCTTAGAGCTGGATGAGTCTTTATCGTACCTTGAGGTGCCTAAGCAGATCCTAGACCGAAAAGTTAGAAAGACCAGGAGTGGTGAGACAGTGTTGCTTAAGATCCTTTGGTCTAACCATGAGACTGAGGAAGCTACATGGGAGGCGGAGGATATCATGAAAGAGCGTTACCCTTTCCTTTTTGATCAGGTATGTATGGTTACGAGGACGTAACCTTGTTTCTTTTAGGGGGGTAGGAGGTGATCGCGAGAGTTTTTAAGAGTTTTTACACCCTCTTGTTTATGTTGTGTCGGTATGTTTGTCGGGATAAGTGGGTTAGTAGCATGTTTTACGTTGTGTTTATTTTTGGACCTTCGAGTCGGGAAGCTTATGGGGGTACCTTTGTTTGGTAGTGGTTTGAACTTCGGGGACGAAGTTCCTTTTAAGGAGGGAAGACTGTAATACTCCGTATTTATGGTCTTGGGGGTACTCTATCGAGTAGCCCTTACTCTGTCGAGTAAGGGTATGTTGCAGAATAAAATAGTTTCTGACCTGTTGGGCACTCGATCGAGTAGTGGGGCACTCGATCGAGTAGGGGTACTCGATCGAGTACCTTGGGTACTCGATCGAGTGTCCCAGGTTTATCGGGGTTTTTCTCGGGTTTTGTTAATTACGCGATTAAGGTATTTAAATCAATTCGTCTTTATTCTAAATCACTTTTTACAAAACCTAAAACCTGTTTAAGAGAGAAAGCAACTTGTCTTCTTCCTAATCGCGTTCTTGACAATTCCCGGAGTTCAGACGGTCGGATTGCATCATAGTTTGTGTCGTTGGATTCCTTGCGTCGAGGGTAAGCTTTTAATATAATTTATATACCGTTTTGTTAAGATTGATGAAACCCTAATTTGGGATTCGGGGATTGTTATGAGTAGTATTTGAATAGTGGTCTTTATGTGTTATATGTTAGGAGGAGAATTCGTAGAGAGAGGCGTTTTGAGACAAGTAGATACCGTCTGCGTGTGTTGCTTTCCGGGTAGGATTTCCTACTCGCATTAGTCCCATAATGGGATATTGGTGATGTGCTTAGTTAGTTGATTGATATGATGATTGTATTTGTGATTGTGATTGTGGTTGTGTTCGTTGATGGCTCTCGAGATGCGTTCTCGGCTGAGTGGGGTCACTTGCGGGAGTGATCTCACGCCCTAGTTTCGCCTTCTGTGGAACCCGCCACAGAAGGGATGTGCACATTAATGAGCGGGGTTATCGCTCGTACGATGAGCGGGGCTTAGGTGGGAACGGGCTGCGGTCCCCAGCTGGCGGGGCTGGTCCAAAGGACGATCGGTGATTGAGACGGTTGGTTGGATGTGGTTGTGTGTGTGTGATTGTTCAAATTTTGTCTGTTTGTCTTGTTGTTGTTATCTATTTTGGATTGTGTGATTAGTCTGACCCGGTGTTGTTTTGTAAAACTGCGGTGATCCATTCGGGGATGGTGAGCGGATATTGAGCGGTATAGAGATGATACGGGATAGTGGGATGGCCACGACATGACGATAGAGTCTTCATTTGTAGTTTAGCTTTTATTTCTATTTCGATTGAGAACAGATTAGTTTGAATAATGTATCGTACCTATCGATTTGGTTTCGAGGATTGTATTCATTCATTAAAGTATTTATAATAAATGTTGTTTCTGTTTTGTCTATTTGATTATCATGCCTCGGGCAACCGAGATGGTGATGTCTTCATACCTGAGTGGTCCTGGTAAGGCACTCGGAGTATGGGGGTGTTACATGATGAGTTGTGGCTTGGTGGATCATGATGGAGAGGTGGATACACAAATTACCAGTCCGGATACACATGGTATTGCTAACGGATACACAAATCGATTTGTGTATCCGTTAGCAATACCATGTGTATCCGGGCTGATATTACCATATTTTTGGATGCTTAAAGGCCTTAAATGTGTGAGCGCTTTGTTTTAAGAAGGATATTACATTAATGTGTGGCTCTGATTTCTGAATCTCATGTATGGGATGCTAAGAGCTGCCGGCTGCGTATGTTGGAAAACGAACAGTTAGGGAGTTATTTAGGTTGATGTGTATGTGTTTACTTAATTTAATGGGGAGGTATGAATCCATTTGTTGATCCCTAGTAAAGAAAGACTAAGGAGGTGTGATTGTGTGAATGTATTTCCAAGTAGAATGGTGGGATATACTCAGCAATTATGGTTGAAATTGGTTCAAGAGTGGTGTGCTTAGCTGTCAATGAATCTGCAGTTGTATTTGTTTGTCTCACAGTACTACAGCATTCAAGATAAACTTGAATGTATTAAGAGCGAAAAATGTAAACACATACAAATTCTCATATATATGGTATGAAATTACTTAGTTACATTTCTATAATATTATCAGTGGTGTGCTTAGCCGTTAATGAATCTGCATCATTCAAGATAAACTTGCTTCACAAATAAGCATTACAGTACAGAGAGATATTCAATTAATAATTGAGAATTGATCAACTGCTGCTACAAAATGTATGAAATATGAATGAACATTACAACTTACAGGCTACAAATAATCAGTGCTTCTATATAACAGAACAGATTTAAAGTGTCAAAATTAGAATAGATGAAGATAATAATTAACAAAACTAGTGCTTGAATACACATCTCTTCTTCAGCTTTCCTTTACTGTCCCTCCAAGGGCAACTTCGAGGCGCCATCAATGCTGAAACAACTATCTGTCTTTCTTCACCTTCAACATTCACTTCACACCTTTCTTCAACTCCCTTCACAGTTGCTGCAGCATTCCTTTTCCGCTTTGACACCAATTTCTGTTTTGATGTACATCCAGACTGAAAACCGACACATTCTTCTGCAACTATCTCTGCACTGACATTATGATGATGATTTTCCTGAAATTGTTCATCTGTTACTCTCAGTCTCTAATTTCCAGAGCTTGGCCTGTTTGTATTTAGTGGCGAACAGGTCCACTTCCTTTAGTGCCTTAGGTCGTGCCCAAAGATGATTGTCTTCGACACGTTTTTGAGCTGCTTATGAACATAATGCCATATGAGATAATTGATGACAACTGAATTTGGGATAGGAAGTCACCAACCTGGACTATGAACAAGTTAAAGAAGATGTTATCGAAGAAATAATTCGTTTTATTGAGCAGTTTGAGTTTAGCTAGTATGATGTACGAGTAATAATTAGAATTATACCCTTGATATTGCTGATGAAGATGGTTCCATTTCCCAGACTATGCCGGATGCCCTTAAAAATTAATTACAGAATACATGGTAGGGAACAAAAAGGTACACCACCATTACCTCCTCACATTTTTTCAGGAGCGTCAATCTACGAGTAAACAATCAATCAACAAGCAAACATTAGAAATCCAAGGTCGTAAACAATCAATCATGTGTAAATAGCTAATCATTTTATAGCATCTATTTTGCCAACAAAAACAAGTAAATTTAACGGTCCAAAAGTGTGGCGTGATTTTAAAGAATCGTAAACTAATGAAAAAGCTTGGGTTATCAGTGTTATTACTCATTCGAAAGCAAAAAAAACCAACATTAAACAATGCGTATGTCTATTTATGTAGATGATAAACAGTTTAACACTAATTTGTTTTAAGATCATTTTACCGGAAAACTAGGGTTACTCCTAGTACACCGTATATCATAAGCGCTAGTTTAATGCCATAGGTAACCATGTTATCTAGTGATATTTTCTTATAATTAATCTTCCGAACATCACATTCGTCCTTGAAAGGGTTCACCCTTCATGTTTGTATGGTTTAGTTTTGTTTTCACACATTTAGCTTGCTAGATACACTAATTTACCTTGTTAGATACACATCTCTGTCAAGTTAGATACACTCATTTAAATTGCTAGATACACTCTTTTACCTTGTTAGGTACACTCATTTACCATGCTGGATACACTCATTTACATTGCTAGTTACACATCTCTTGCAAGGTAGGTACACTCCTTTAAATTGCTAGATACATGTCTTTACCTTGCTAGATACACTTACTTACCTTACTAGATACACATCTAATGGTTTACCTTGTGTAACCTTGTCCTTAACACCTAATGGTTGATTATTAGAGAAAAATTATTTTCTGTTGATTTGATTTTTTGAAGACTAAATTGGTGTGAGTGTGACTTTCTTGTTGGTGTTGATAGGGAGAACATATGAGATTGAGGGAATAATTGTCATTCAAAATCTACACTTGTTATAAACTAATGATGGTTGATACCTGTTAGAATAAGTCTGCCCAGATTTGAAATAGTTTATATTAATTCCAAATGCTGCCTGCATCAACTAGGGAAATGGCCAACTCTTTAAGACACTTCAAAGCCTGCAAAACAAATTCAATATTAAAAAATACTCCGTAAATCCGTAATACACTGCGTTATAAATATCAAATGAATATATAAGAACGGAGGATTTACTCTCTGCGCATCAATCATCATGAGGTGATTCACTTTTAACAAACAATAAGATATATTCCCTTAGACTTGATCGACCAAAAACATAAATAATTACTGCAAGACAAGGTAAACCAGAATTATTTCTGTGACAGCACTCGAAGAATAGACTGAAATTCCATAGTTTGGCAATACACCTATGTTACTCAAACTCGGATAATGGTGTCCAATACCAGTACATATGCAAGTGTTAGACTCTCCAGATACACATATGAGTACCCTAGATACACAACTCGATTTGTGTATCTGACAATATTCATATCTCTTCAGATACACATATGAGTACCCTAGATACACAACTCGATTTGAAAAAAACACGACTTTCGAATAAAATCCAATTGCAAACAGCCAATGCAAAGAAAAATGAGTTCCACAAACGACACAATACAACTACTCAAAAGCTGGTTAAAAAAAACTTCACATTAAAGACAAGTCTGTTACCTGAATAAAGAGCTTCTTGTCATGGCCATTCTGAAAAGAATCGAAGAAACAGACTCGCGACTCAATCGTGTTTGCCAAGCACGCAAAAAAATTGTTTGCTGCATCATGTGAAATCTGCCACTCCAATGGATCCACTGGCACCCTGCATACACATATTAAACAAAAAATTAATCAAAATTCCACCACTTAAAAATCAGGATACACATCATTCAAGTACAACAGATTAATCGAAATTTCCAAAGTTTCCACTCCTTTAAGTTACTAAATACATTCATTTAAGTAGCTAGATACACTTCTCCAAATTACTAGATACATTCTTTTAAGTTTCTAGATACACTTCTTTAAATTACTCGATACATACCTTTATCTAGTTAGATACACTCATTTAAGTTAGTTAGATACACTCCTTTAAGTTACAAGATACATACCTTTAAGTTGCTAGATATACTCTTTTAAATTACTAGATACATACCTTTAGCTAGTTAGATACTTTTCTTTAAATTACTAGTTACATACCTTTAACTTGCTAGTTACACATATTTAGCACCTTAGATATAAACCTGTAGCTTGCTAGATACACATGATATTGAAGCGCCATAAATCCATGTCAATAACTCTTCAGTTTTCAAAGAACAAGGGGGTTGTTTCAGAACATCGGGTAGAAAATATTTTTGAAATCCTCACAGTACAACAAAAAATCATGAAAATAAGTTACAGGAAAGCAGAAAACCATTGATCAAAACACCTATTAACAAAATTTAACAAACAAAGAAAACCCCCAATTCTTATCAATTTAACAAAATAATGCAAGAAATTAAAATTAATCCCAAATTAGAAGACCTTACTTGAACGGAAATGCAGCAATGTTTTTCACCAGTTTCCTTTTTGTACCAATCGATCCAATGGCTAATTTAGAGACGAAAACTGCAATTAATAGAAGTCGTAAAATCCATAACTTGGTTACTTGAAATCGAAGCGACAAAAGAAGAGCAGCGGCTTGACGACTTGGTCTCAAGTGGCCGACGAAGGATAACACCGTCTACGGATGTCGATTGAAGGCTACGACGGGCGGTGGTGGTGGATGGGGGAGATGAAAAGTTAGAGGGAGAGGAAAAGTTAGCTGGGGTATGAATAAAACATAAAGAATAAGGGAGAGGGAATATGCGAGGAGTTTGGTTTTGGCTTTTTAAATTAGTTCGTACGTTTCGCACCGTACTTTAGTTCGCACTGACCCGACCTATATATATATATATATATATATATATATATATATATATATATATATATATATATATATATATATTTATATATATATATATATATACCTTCCACTTTTGAACTATTATTATTTATAGGTGCACTCTTTATCTCCGTGAATGTTCTAATGAAAATGTTTACAACATAAATTTAAGTAAAGACCGTTTGTGATAGATTTTGGTAGGACTTTTTTCGTATCGCATTATTCCACATTCCTTCACTTTTTATTTTCCTCGCTTGCATCTAGTTTTTGCAGTATGCAATCACATATTCAACACACTCAGATTATAAAAATCTTTGTATCTCTCAATTTATTATGCGATGGATATCTATCTTGTGTGAGACCGTTGTATGCATATAACTAAGTCATTAACTCATTTATTAAATGAGATATTGAAGATGAATAATTTTGTCATTTGCTTGTAATGGTCTCTTATGGTCTTTTGCGGTTCTTGTAATCTTGTATATGCAATTCTTCAAGATTTTATGATACATAAAATTATGAACGAATATATTATATGCATGACTACACGTCTCCACCTCTTAACTAAAATCTACAAGATGGTTTGATGAATTGAATTATCTTTGTATTCTAGTACGATTGCTCCACTTTATAGGAAGGGACGATAATAATTTCGGTTAGTTGGGGCTTTTTTTAACAACTCGCCTAAAACGATATTTTTGAAATACTCTAAATATGTTTTTGAGTTATCAAAGGTGAATATATCACTACACAAAAAGTTTGAGAGAACTCAGAGACGGTTTGTCATAATTTACCCTCTTATAATTATTGATCTACGGAGTATGTTTTTAACTTCACAAAATCTCATTGAAGACGGCACGTATCCGTCACTTTGGAGTGACGGATACAATTTTCTTTCACAAATAACCCAAATAGAGGAGAGAGGGAAGCACATGGGATGCCCCCACCTTGTCCTCCCTATCCGTTTTGTGAGTGACATTACCCGTCACTTGCTCCGACCCGTCTTCAGCAAGACTAACTGTTTTAACTTTCCGACTCAAAATTCCATCCTAAATTGTCGGTGATAGAATGTAACTTTGGACAAGTGCGTCCTACGAATGAGAAGACGTGTGGTAGATGTACGTAGGAAATGTAATGCAAACAAACAGCTTAATAAGAAAACAAACGTGAAAGTATAACCAAGCTCTAAAATATACACCGTAGTTTGCAAAAGGAAAATATGGACCGCATTCTAATGTTGAAACTGAAAGTTCCAAGCTTGTAAACTTGCGTGGTCAAGAAAACACGAGTTGTAATTCAAATGATTAATGTTACTCTTTTACAAAGACACTTACGGTTCTTAGTTAACCACGTGTCAGAACATGATTGGATATCAATAATACGTGACACAACACACAAATTAATCAAAGACAAAGTCAATATTTCACATTCTACCAAAAAAAAAAAAAGTCAATATTTCCAAGTAAATGTTGGAGAAAAAGCGCCTGCGACATATGCTCAGAATCTTCAATATTCTCTCCATACCAAACCATGCATCTTTCTCTCTCTCTATATATATATAATAGCTTACCAAACTCACCTACTTAATCATTTGGAGAATTAAAAAATTATCTCTAAGTGCAAACTTGAAACTACCATTCTTGCTTTACTAGTTTGGAAGCAATTTTGTAGAAGCAGGTTATAAATAGCAGATTTATCGATAAATTTGGTTAGCAATCAAATGTCAGTAAGCAGAATCATATTAGGGTCGGTCGTAATTCGTAGTTCCGCTCAGTCAAATAGGCCAATGTCATGGATGGGAAAACAGAATGATGATAAGAGCATTGTGGGTAAAGAGGTGAAAGAAAAGAAGTCAAGGGCATCAATGGTTGTGGTGGAGAGAGCAAAAGGGAATAATAATGCTCCAAAAGTAGCCCTACGAACTCAAGTTATACCAGCTGTAAGAGTTGATGAGAATGTTTTATGGGCTAATATACTTGACCTTGTAGCCACGTTGCACAAGTTTACACATTCCTTCCAGTTCAACCACACCATAGTCCAAATGCATTTCGAGAAGGTATATTATATACTGCTTTATTTATTTCGACTTTGATTTTTATCTTTTGTATTAACTACTCACTCTTTCTCTTAGTAATATGTTTACCTTTTTATAAATACTTCTATTCATTATGAAGGGGTATTTTAACAAAAGTTAACGGAAATTTTCTCAAAATAAGGCTCTAGGTCAAACTAATTCTCGTTTTAGGGTCCATTTCAAACTATTTCCTCCCAATGGGTCCACGTCATCGTTTTTTGTTTTTTCTTTCAAAACTTATATAAATCGCTACTCCAATTAGCGACTTGACATTCATATAAGAAAATTGCAGTGGTGACATGAATATTTAGCCAAATCGCTATCTGAAGTAGCGATTTCGCCCTTCACTATTAATTTGTCTTTCGACCACTCATTGTCGATTCAACCGTTCTCCTTCGTTTCTCCACCGTTTCACGTGATTTTTGTGTTGTTGGATTCCTCTCACAGTAAACTACACATTAGCATAAGTTTAAAGCTCCCTTACACGTTTGGATCATGTAAGATGATACTAGATACTAGATATTAGTAATACTTCATGTACTTGCATTTGAAAACAAAATGAATTGCCACCTGCAATAACCGAGGCCAAGCAATACTTCATGCACTCGCTTTGGAAATGGTTGTACAAATCCTGAAATCCACTCCCATAACCAACAAAAACAACAAATGACTGAATGGATAAACAGCAAAGGGTATGGTACTAATTAGCAGTGTGAAGGGCTGAAGGCTGCCTGTTTATAAAAAATAAAACTGTAGCCTACATACGGATTAACAGACCATCGCATAGTCTGCCAAAAAGAAGTTTCCTTGTGTTACTCAAAGCCATAAACTATATACTGAATGCAAATAGCAGCATAAATGACAAAAAAATGGCAAACTATTACAATTCTAATTTACTTAGATAAAGAAACAACAAATTAAGTCAGAAGGTAAGTAGCCCAAAAAAAAAAGAGACACAGATGGTTTTACTTTCGCACTAATACACGACGTGTATTCGTATAAGACGGTTTTACTTTCGATTTCGCACTAGTATCAAGTATCATTTTACGTGGTCAAAATGCGTAGTACGGCTTTAAACTTATACTAGTGTCTAGCTTACTGCAAGAGGAATCCAACAAAGCAAAAATCACGCGAAACAGTGGAGAAACAAAGGAGAAAGATTGAATCGAAAATGAGAGGACCAAAACCAAGAAATATTGAAGGGGTGAAATCGTTATTTCAGCTAGCGATTTGGCTTAAACTTCCTCTCATCAGTCATCAGTACTATTTTTTTTATATGAATGTCAAGTCGCTAATTGGAGTAGCGATTTATATAATTTTTGCCAAAAAAAAAAGAATAATGATGACGTGGGCCCTATTGGGAGGAAATAGTTTGAAATGGACCCTAAAGCTAGAATTAGTTTGGTCTAGAGCCTTATTTTGATAAAAAATTCGTTATTAACACTATTACGATCAACGTTTACATGCATGGCCTCAACTGTAAGTTTTGACAAAGCTGTAGTAATGACATTATGATTGATCTTTGTTTTTGAATGCAGGCGATTGTTGATTGTCGATTCTTCACACTACTAGCCGTTGCAGGCTCATTGCTTGGCTCAATTTTGTGCTTTGTCGAGGTACGTATAAACAATTTTGTTTAGTAATTGAAATGGATGACAAGTATCATAACTATCAATTATCACAGTTTATTACGAGTAATAATTATAATAGATCAGAGTAATTATAAACACTACTAACGTGTGCATTGACAGGGGTGCTTCATGATACTGAAGTCGTGCTTATATTACGTCCATGCATCTTCCCATCGACTGGATTCAAGTGGCGTAGTACAACTTGTGATTGAAGCCATAGGTTAATTTAATTCACTACCTATATCTTTACGTTTTTTTCAAATAATTATACAAACCTATAATCCGTATATGTTTTAGCTAAACTAATCATGTTTCTAATATTAGAATGAAAATAAAATGCAGATATGTTCTTAGTAGGAACTGCAATGCTTATATTTGGGATGGGATTATATGTCATGTTTGTAAGAACCCAAAACGTAGACACTAATGCGCAACTAGCTCATCTTAACTCTACTGCCTCCTCTCAACTCCAGGTTCCTTATTTTCCCTTTCTAATTCCTTTTTTTGGTAGAAAAACAACATCAGCATGCATGCTTGTTAAATTTTATAATGAATTAGTTACATTTTGAGAATTATTCATTAATGTAATATCGACAAAATAAACAAAATAAACTTTTAGAGCGCCTAAGTAAAAAAACCCCCTGAAGTTGAAAAAAATGTTAACCTAATCTATACTTTCCGTTCCAATCAATCATTTATTTACCTTTGATAATAATGCAGATGGTACCATCGTGGCTTAAGATGCATTCGTTAACACAAGCAAAGACAAGAGTTGGGCACGCAATAATGATGATTCTTCAAGTTGGAATTTTGGACAAATTTAAAACAATACCTTTAGTTACTCCTCTTGATTTGGCATGTTTTGCTGCAGCTCTTCTTGTTTCTTCAATTTCTATCTTTCTTCTCTCAAAGCTTTCCACTCGTAATTAACTCATACATTTAGATATACAGAGTAGTATTTTTTATTTTTTACAAAAAAAAGGATATCCTTTAAATTAGGTAGAGTGTAGGAGTATTATCGAGGGAGTAGTTATAGGTATTTTTTCATACGTTGAGCTTAATAGCTTTCAGATACATAGCTTTAATAACTCAATAGTTAATGTAAAGTATTACAATACTAATCGTATATGATACTCCTCCTTATTTATTACTAGTTGTTGTATCGCGCGCTTCGCGCGCGATACCCCAAGATATTATAACTCGTTTAGTTGGATTAGTTTGATTCATGCACGGATTGCGATTGTTTGTTGGATCATAAAAGTTGATTATTAGTTTTGTTGCTTTAGATTCGCATAAACTAAAATGAACTATAATAGCAGCTACGACATCCCATTTATTCTATGGGGGGAATGTAAAACTTGAGCCTCACAAATCCAGCTCTTTTTTTTTTATTATTAATAAGTAGGGATAAACCCAGAGACCTAGAGCGAGTAGAGCCCCACACAGAAATACACAGACACAACAAAGACACTACAAAGACGGAGAACAACAACACGTACTCAAACACCAAGACGAAAGGTCGTTCTTTGTGCTATCCTTTTCTCTTTCCATGATCTCATTGCTTTCCAATTATTTAACCAATCTTCTAGGGTGTAGGGTAGATTTTCCTTCCATGATTTGCACCACAACCCAACTCTTAGAAACACTTTATCTAATATACATGGCCAGTTAGGTGTCTTGTTCTCGAAAATAGCCACATTTCGCAATTCCCAAATAAGAGTAACTATAGCAATGAAGAATGCTTCCCAAAGGCGTCTTTCAAACCCAACAAAAAGAGAGTCATACCATACCAGAAATGCATCGTCAACTTCCAAGGGGCATATCCATGTCGTATCCCACGCATCACAAATACCTGTCCACAGCTGCCAGGAAAATTTGCAATGCAAAAATAAGTGGCTGGGAGTCTCCAACTTGTCACCACAGAAAGTACATCGCATCTCCTCCCAAGTCATCGCCTTCCACTTCAATATTCTATCCTTGGTATTTACCCTTTTCCACAATATTGCCCAAAGAAGTATTTCATACCTTGGTGGTGCTAATCCTTTCCAAATTTTGCTGAACCAATGCTTCCGATCTAGGCCATTGTACTTCAGTTTATAGAAGGCATCAACAAAAGTTTTAGCTGTGTAGCATCCTGTATTATCAAACAACCAAATGTGGCAATCATCTTTGTCTCTTAAGGGTTTGAAATCCTCGATCAGCAAGTTTAATTGGTCGACCAGTGATAGCTCCGATTGAAACAACGTTCTCCTCCACTGAAGTTGCCACATTCGCCTTGCCAATCACCCATTTCAGCCACACGTATTTTTCTGAATTGATACACTAAAGAGTCTGGAAAAGCCTTCTTTGAGAGTTATATTTCCAATCCAATTATCCTCCCAAAATCTGATTTTAAGAGAATATATTGCTCTCCTTGATTACGATTGTAAAATCTCGTCTCGTAGTCTTTCTAACTAAATCAAGCCATAGACATTTGAAATGCGGAGAAAATACTCACATGTAAAAATCTGATGTAATTGCCTACAAGTTGCTACAATATACTTCATCCATTCCAATAAGTTCTATACATTTGTTAAATATACGTTATTTATATTTTAATCAAAGGCATAAAATCGATTGAAATAGAGGAAGTAGAAAATATAAATTCTGTCTTTATGGCTTACGGGGAACCCATATATAGGGTTTTGAATACTCCCCATCTAATAACCCAATGGCTCAATACAATATGATAGTTCAAGCTTAATTTACATTACAGTTGCTATCAACTTTTTAGCAATATACAAGCTTATTTTCCCTCAAACAAAGGTGGTCGGTCAAATGTGCACATTTTATATTCAAACAAATATCTTCTTATTATGTTCCAAAAAGGCCTAAGAGTGTTTTTAACCCAACTACCCTAAAAATGAAAATTCCTAATAATAAATAAGCGAAAAATATCAAATTAGCTATTTACTATTATAACCGCAGAAAATAGCGGTCAAAGTTGATTATACACATAGCTAGCTAGCTAGCTACCTTCTAAACCTAATCCAAACGAAATATGGGGCGTAATGCCTCGTGAAATTCAAAAGCCAGGGAACTTGCAAATTAAGCCGTGCCCACGAAGAGTGTTGGGGTAGCGCCTAGGATCACCACCTGAGCTCTCATCATCTTCTGTGTCGGCTTTTAGTTACCTTACCTAAAGTTTATCAAGCCCGATGTCATAACTCTGACCGTCATTAGAGCCCCTGAAAGTCCAACGCCAGTCATGTTACTGACAAGCGTAAATACAAAAATGCAATTCAAGACGTTAGAATAAATTTTCTCATTGCTCCAATCAAATGAAGACCAGGGCCCTATAGGGCTATAGAGAACTCTATATTGAGCAACTTTGTAAGGGGTAATTTAATCAAACAAAATTATTAGAATGGAGAGATATGAGATAACAAAAGTCTAAAGATGCAAAATGTGAAATATATGAAAATAATGATAGGCAAGAGCTAAGAGGCGGGGTGAATCTTAACATACGTACTTTGCAAACTCCAACTCCCTAAAAAGCTGGTGTTAAATTTGATTGGGTTAAATATTGACCCATTCTAAATATTCAAGTAGATGGATTAACTTAAATACCATATAATTTAATCAAACAAAATGGATTAAATATCATCTTAAACCTATCCATCTGCAAATTATAAGATAAAGTTTTGTCGGAACCACATAGCATGAATTCAAGCGATGAGTCCTTATTGGATTTGTCCCTATTTTAAAGCCGGAATTTGGCTGTCATACTTGGTTAATAATTCAAGTGGTTTACAAAACTCGGAAGCCCTCAAACGCTCTCTCTCCTTCGTTGTTGTTCACGTATTCAACCTATCGGAGATTTATGCATACCCTACAATGATTCATATAAGCAGCTCAACCTCTCCTTCCTTTCCTTTTCTCCTTCTCCCTCGCATTCTATTCCCTTTCGTATCGAGCTCACTCCCCTACACAGATTCATTTGAGCAGCCCTTAAACAAACGCCAACACTGCAAATTACACCTCTTCCTACAAACAAACACTTACACCGCAAACAGTCGCACTATGCAGTACCCTTGCCAATTGCCAAATTCTCAAACATAAATGAACACTTTAATTGGAACGAGTCCCCTGGAGACTACTCATTACAAGGTATTTTTTTTAGCTTTTCTCTACGAACCAAATGGCAAATGTCCCAAAGGTATCGCTCACAAACTCACACATCATCAAATTAACCCTTGTTCTACCTAGAACTACACTGCACAAAGTTCCTGCCTCAGAACATCAAAATGAATGACAAGTTTGTCATCACTCTCATGTACTAAAATAAACCATCAATACTTCGATTTTCTGGATTCGTTTACCACCATCCACGCGAACGACTATAAGCACACAATCAATCAAATTTATGTTTCCTGCGTACATGCAACCTATTTTAATGTCCAAGTCTAATGACCCCTTTCCCCCCCTTTACAAATCAATATCCATCCTCATAGTAAGCCCTTTCCTTTTTCGTTCAGAATCACTAAAAGGCGGAAACATACATCACCGAAACAGAAACACATTGCAACATACCACTTCACCTTACCAACTCATTCAAAAACAGTCTTTCCTTTTCATTAGAAGGTAGGCATCCCATAAATTATAAACTACACTCCCAAAACGGCAAATACAAATTCTTAGCACTGCCTTTAAACACAGCCCACTCCATACAAATAACTATTTTTTAGAATTACTGTGCCTAAATCCTAGAAGCCAGCAACGTCTACCAACAATGATTCATAAATAGCAAAAATTTCATAGTTTTCCAACATCTAAGCCAAAAGTGTACAGGCCTAAAAATAATCCACAAAATTAACAGTTAAATTACAAGCAGCCATACAGGTAAGACCCTCGAAAGAAATAGATCCACGGAACCGCTTTCCAATCCAAGCCACCTGCCAACAAATATGGGTTGTGCAAAACTATTTGGCCCAGTTCTCTTAAGGTGCTACCTTCTACCGAGCAGAATTTCTAAACAGAAACAATTTAAGTGCTTCTCATAAAGTGCAAACACCTTTAAATACGTCAACATTCACATGAGCAACACGATCACTGTCAACCACACAACATTATTAACAGTGGCAAAGGCAGTAAAACAAAATACAGAGAACACTCAAAACAGGGTACCTTGCAAACTTGGTGCAATCCTGAAGTTGTGGATTCTTGGTTCCCTGCAAAAGGCAAACCCATAACCAGCCCTTAGGATTCACTAAGTTAATGAGATGAGCTAGAAGAAGGAATTGATAAACATTAATGGAAATGAGGAATGCATAGGAGGGACTTTATATGTTTTTCAAAATCCATTAATATTTACTGATAGTATTTCAATACGTTCGCGATAACTACAATGGAAAAAAAACGCTAAAACTCAAAAGGGGAAAAAGCTTAGAGTTCCATCGTATCTATGATCTTGTCGTTGTTCACTCTTGTTCCATGTTAAAAGGATTTTCATATCACTTAAGGATTCAATTTGTTTATCCATGAA
The DNA here is from genome assembly GCF_048544455.1 of Silene latifolia. Classification (NCBI taxonomy): domain Eukaryota; kingdom Viridiplantae; phylum Streptophyta; class Magnoliopsida; order Caryophyllales; family Caryophyllaceae; genus Silene; species Silene latifolia. Next base: position 100,534 of record NW_027413156.1, on the reverse strand, counting down.
ATATCAAAGGAACTTTTAAAATAAAACAAACAAATGAGCTCGATTTCATATCCCATTTACAATTTCATACATCCTTATTCCCTAAACATTTACATGAAATTCAATTTCAAAATTAACACAACTGCACCTAAAAAGAAGATCAATGAAATTACTTATTCCAACTTTGACGCAGCTACGTCTAATTAATCGTGGGCACAGGCACAACACCCTTCCATCTAATGACCAACTATTCTAATTTTCTATTCTAAGAACTTCTTGAAGCACGAAAATGCAACACTACACTACCAGACATGGAAGGAAAAGGCAAACAAATGAGCGAAGTCTCTCTTTTCATGTAAAAGATTTTTCCTAAAAGGAAAGACTACCTTTTACTTCTCAATATCTTTCTTCAAACACCTTCGATTCAAAAAAGCACACAAACACAATGACGAAATAAAAGGAAAAGAAAGGCATAAAATGAGCAAATGCTAGTTGATTAAGCAAATAATTTTTAACTCAAGCCCCATTAAAGCTGATGCTTCAACAATGTCTAAATTTATAAACAACCATGCCAGTATGCCACTTACAAGTATGGTGAAATTCTAATATCAAAAGAACTTCAAACACTGTCCAATTTTAGGGACTATAACTCCAAAGACTGAAAGTTCAAAAGTTAAATGCTTAAACAACAAAACCCAAATAAGATCCCACGAAACACAATGAACCAAAAGCATTATCTAGACCACAAAGTTATGATAAAGAGATAAAAGGGTTAACTTACTTATTCATAGCTCAGCCCAAATCACATGTCCCTCATGGTACGGGCAATGAATGTCTTATGACTTTCGCTTTCATTCCAATTTCACTTTGCAAAGTGATGAATTCACGGATGCGAACCTGAAATAAACCAAAGGTAATGACAATAGTTCATCTATAACTAACTGTGATGAAATTACAAACCATGGGTCAAGACTCAAGACAAAAGTTGATGTATAATTGTGACGATATTATAAACCATAGCATCAAAAAAACTCTAAGGACTTACTTTCTATAGAATACTCATGGCATGAAAAATGCGTACGAGAATAGGTCTTGTAATCCGAACAATTGCAAGAACCCGGTTTGGGAGAAGCCAGATAACAAAGTAGTCCAAGAGAAAATATTTTGTTCAGGCATTTGATCAAACACTTTGCGGGCACTACCCATATGACCAATTTTCACACAGAATATGATTATTTGGTATTCTAGAGTCAGATTTGAGCATATAACCTATAAATGAAGTTGCACACGTAGATCTTGATAACCACCATTTTTGTTAACTTATTACAAAGAATACTACTTTAAAATTTCAAGTGCCCAGATGTTTGATCAGATTGTTAATTGTAATTAGAAAGGTGCGGTTCTAGTAGGCGATGATTATATGAAGTAATTAAGGGATTAAAAGATGATCATGAATTGATGACGATGATGATAATGGTAGTATTTCTCAAGAGAAGAAATAAAAATGAAACGACGACACTAAGAAAGGCTCTACTATGAAAAAAATAACATACCAAATTAAGAGGACGACAACCTTATCTTAAATTGGGGTTGGCGTGTGTCACGGCGAAGACCAGCTATGGATCCCATAAATTTGCTGAAGCTCTGCGGAGGAAAGGGAACAGAGAAGAAGGTAGGGTATAATGCAAAGCAAAGAGAGAGTCAAGGGAGTAGATTGTGGCGAATGAAGAGGTAAAAAAGTGAAAAAAAAGGAAAAAGAAAAGGGAGAACAGCAAAACGACGCCGTCTTATTACTGTTCATTTGAACAGTAAGTTTCCTTGCGCACATTTAGAGTAAGGTGAGTAGATATATGTGTACAACTTTTATTATTTCAGATAAATAGCCTCTTGCTCATAAAGTCATAACTTAAAAAAATTTAGTTAAATAAAAATTAAGAGCAACAACAAGAACATCACAGCCTTAAACTCAAACTGATTTGGAGTTGGCTGACATGAATCATCCTCTAGAACCATACTCGCATGGTCATATATAGAGTTGGCAAGTCTGACTCGATCCGAGTGACCCGGCCTAAACTCGACCTGATAGAACCCGAGAATATTGCAAATCGAACCAGACTCGACCCGATGACGACCAACAACTCGACAAGACCCAATGATTGCTACCTCGAACCCGAACTTGAACTCGACTCAACATAACGCCGACCCGATATTGACCCAATTAAATTGATGACCCGACAATTAATAAACTTAAAATTGATCAAAATGAAAGTGAATTAGACCCTGTTCTAGAGAGAGGCTAATCCTCTAACTAGGGAGACAAAATCTAATCTAAGAGGACTTAACTATAACAATCCGACCCGCCACCGTCGTAACACAACCCCAATAAGATGGGTGTGCACCTTTGGGCCCATATTTGTCCTCACTTAAACCCAAAAGCACAAGGCCTTGTTACTAAGTGGTGGGTGGAATCTTTTATAAACATACTAGTTTAAAACCCGTGCAAAGTTGCACGGGTACATATATAGGCATTGTAAAAAAAAAAAAAAAAACAACTGGTATAACATTATCTTAGTTGAAATATATAACATTGGTTATATAATCTGTTTTACCAAGTTTAAGATCTCATTGTTAATTTTATCGAGTTGATAATAGATTCAATGAGTATACAGGTGATGTTACTACAAAAAAAAAAAGACTAATTTACTATATAACGCGCAAGTGTTACGTTTGCTCAGAACATAAAAAATTACTCCTTCCAATTCGTTATAATGTTCCCCTTTGTCTTTGGCACGATACTTAAGGAATACTATTAAAAATGAATAAAGGACATTGATGGGGTTGGTGTTAGGAGAGATAGATGAATTATTAGGAGTTAAATAAGGAGTTGTGGGGCCAAAATATTAAGAAAATTAATTAAATAGAAGTAAAAGAGTTGTGTGGGGTTTGGTGATAGAAGAGAGGGATGAATAAAATAAGAATAAAAGTTACCAAAAAAGGAAATGAGAACATTACTTGAATAATCCGTTTCGGGAAAGAGGGAACATTATAGCGAATAAGAGGGAGTTTTATGGAGTATGCGTACAAACACTTACTCTCATGTTCTCTTGACATCATAAGATAAGATAACAACAAAAATCATGGGTATAGGACTTAAACTATGGACAAAGAGAACACACCCTTGCGCATTTATAATTCAATAATTTTTCCATAACCCACACTACATTCACTCACGTAATCCACATAAAATTAACATGTTGCTTCAACAATTTTCATTGAAAAATTATTTTGGCAAGTAAGCTAAACAATCATTCAAAACTCAATCACAAATTTATTACTGCGTATAAATATACTAATATATTGACATCCATCCATATAATTAAAGAGACTAATTAGCCTTCTTCAGTTTTCTTAATTACACTATATCAATGGCAAAATTATAGTGCTCGAGGTGCTCTCCGATCAGGTAGTCAATATAGGTTGATACGGACCTAAGTTGACCATGTTAGCTTTTAATACCTTCTTCCTTAGATGTATTGCATTATAATACCTGCCAAAAACCCAAAATTTATAAAAAGGAAACTCTTTAAAAAATAGGCCTAATGAACATATATCATAAAATAACTACTCGTATGTAATTGAAACATAATATAGAAAATTTACTTCAAATAATTCTACAATACTATGTACTCCGTACAAGGGTAAAAGGTCAAAGTAGTAAAATATGCCATTGAGTAAAATAAGAATATGTCAACTTGACTACTTAATCGAAAATCAGTTTCATTCAAAGTTCCTTACCTAGGCGAAATGAGGGAGTTAAAAAAAAGTCATTTGAAGCAGCAAGTATAGCTAAATCATAGTGGCTCAAAAAACAATTAAGCAAGAAGTACTCTATCTCATTTCGATGTGCCTCTTTTCTACTATTTGGTTTGTCTAAAATTCAACCCTCTTTGATTGAAAGAGATCAAAGATTATTAAAGCGATGTAAGATAATATTTCTTCAACAACAACAACATTACCCCAGTGCCTCAATGGCTCCCGCAAATTGCGGGGTAAGGGGGGGCCGGATGTACGCAGCCTTACCCTTGTGTTAGAAACACAAAGAGGCTGTTTCCGAATGACCCAAGATGAAAATTGCGTCGAGAACTGCATCGAAGGACTGCTACTTCACAAGAGAAAGAAGCGCAGCTACTTTAGTAAGCCATTTTGCTTTACTCCATCATAATCCAGAACCAAAGAGTAATGAGTCTTTGGCTCCATAAGATAATATTTCTTCAAGAAGGAAAAAACATATAGAAAATCCGTCTCTCTTAAGATGGGTATATCGGTCTTAAGAAATAAAACAGGTCAAGTACTACCCCACTTGGCTAGATAAGACAATGATTTTGCTAGTCTGTAGAAACTTTCTTTTAGTCTTAATGATGCAGGAGCCAACACTATTTGATCCGTCTTATATATCCGTCTTAGATGGGAATTTGGGTTAACAACAAATATTACCGCCACCATGATTGTTACTCCACAAAAAAGTGAAAAAATGGAGACGACTTACAGCATGATGTTGAGATGGGTTAAATGAGAAGAACAAATGTACAGTGATGAAATCGAATGTCTAAGCATAATACGAAAAAATGAATCCATACCTGTTTTAATTATGAAAATCATGTACAGAGAAGAATAAAGACAATGTTTTTTTGTAAAATGGTGGTAAAAAAATTGAAAGAAGGAGAACAACAAATGGTTTGCAATTGTTTGGGTAGAAAAATCTTCCCTAATCTTATTAAGAGATCTGATAGTGTGTTGGTAGAGAATGACGGCAAAGTAAAATGGGTGGTAGAGCAATTTAGGGTTAATGATGATTGATGACAGAGTAAACACGGGTAGAGAAATGCAAAGAAGAGAATTATATGATAGAAGTATGTAGGGTTTAGGCGTAGGCGGGAAAACAACTCACCAAATGAAGACACCTGTAAAAATTTATGTTTAGTGGTTATTGTTTTATAGTTTTATATAGATCACATCATGTAACTGACTACACACTAAAGTGTGTAGCCCTGCCAGTGGGTGACCGGATTGCCCACCAAATCCCCGCTCATCAACGAGCGATAACCCTGTTCATTAATGTGCAAATCCCCTCCTGTGGTGGGTTCAACAGAGGGTGAAACTAGGGCGTGAAGCCACTCCCGCAAGTGACTCCAATCAGCCGAGGACGCGCCTCGCGAACATCACCAACACCAAACTCCAATCCAACAACAGTAGATAATCACATTATCAATCGTACAAACAATTACAACACAATCTTGAATCAATTAAATAGTAAACCGAGTAGGGAAACCCTACCTTTTCGCAATCCAAGCACACACAAGCAATCAATAGCAATTCTCCATGACACCGTTACCTAAACACGAATAATCACATACCATCACTATAAACCATTCCTCCAAATTAACCCAAATCAATAATTTGTTGGGGTTGGTGTCCTTAACAGTTAGTGCAAGGACTTATAAACCTCTAAAAGGATCAAAGGGCATACTTTTGGTATCATTATCAGTTGATCCACGTTTATCAATAACGGTTGGCTTGCTAGATAAGTTTGACGTTATTGTCATACAGATGGCGGTGATCAACTGGTCCCTAAAAGTCACACCTATAGGATACGTTTGAGTGATGTGACGGTATGAAAATACAGTCATGTAGATGCCAATTTTGACTAACCAGTTAGTCTGAGTTATTTGACTAATAATTAGTTAAAATGTGATGTTGAGATATAATATTTAATACGGATTAAATATCATGGGCTAAGGCGAATTAACCAGTTAATTCGTAAAATTAAATATAAGCGACTTATATTTGATTAATGTATATTGGATAAATATAATTATACGATATTGTCTTTGTCGGACACGTATTAAATAATTCAACTAATCCGTGTAATTGGTTGATGCTTTAATATCCGATAACCGATGACAGTTTATGATTAGACCGTGTTATATACACTTAGCGAATTATGAACCGGACCACAAGTTTAAATTAAGAGGAAGTGGAAGCCCACTTCCCCTTGATCCATTCGGTTTGGCCGAATTAGAGAGGCCATAAGGAGAGCTTTCTCCTTTCACTTCTAACCTAATTCATTTGCTAAAAAATATTAGGGTTTTGGGGAGTTGTGCCTCCTGAATCCCGGATCTCTCATCCAACACAAACTCACAAAACAATCCCCTCGATATTGCAAGGCAATTAGGGGATTCTCTCTAGCACAAGGGCATTACTCGGATATCTTGGGTGCAATGATTAGGAGGAGATCTAACTTGATCTCTCATTGCCTTTTGCACTAGGACCGAAGGTTATTTCTATAATTTTTATCGTTTTCATTGTTATTTTCGTTTCATGACTATAAACTACATATAATTTTTGCGTTATAATCCTATAAAGAAAGGGTTTTATACGGATCTAACCCTACAAGTGGTATCAGAGCGAGGCCACGTAATTTTTTATATGTGTTTTTCATCAAACGATTTTTGAATCGATAATTTTTGTCAAAAAAATTTGGTGCGGCTGGATTTTTTTTTAATTCGGCACAAATTTCTTTTGGTCTCGGCAATTTTTATGTTGCTGCGTTTTTTTTTTGTGTTGGGATCCGTGTCTAGTTTACACGGTGATGATTGTTTTGTTTTAATTTTGATTGCATATTGTTTTGAAATCGATATTCATTTCAATATGTTAAAGATGCATCAAAATGATTGCATAAAATTTCGTGTGGCACAAATTTTTGTCTCGAAAATTTCTGAAAACCGTGTGGCCTCATGTCTCGGCCTGTTTTTTCTGTTTTTACATTGATTTGCGTGCTACACATTTTGTTTAGATCGTTCGATCTCAAGTTTTCAATCGTTCTTCACATGTTGCAATTCTAACCGATAATTATTGCAAAATGTTGAAGATTAACAATTGTAGTGTGATTTCTATACGGATTAGATTAAAACTACAATTGTGTTTTTTTATCAAACCGTTTTGTTTTGATCCTTTTTGCTCACGTTTTGAGCCGCGTAAATTTTTTTTTTTGCCTCTTGAAGCTCTCGGCATTTCTGCCGGTTTATAAAAAAAAAATTTTTTTTTTGGCCCCTGGTACTGTTCACGTACAGTACAGAGAAGAAAAAAAAATAAAAAAATTTTTGTTTTTTTTTCGGCCTTTTTAATGCATAAAACGTTTTTATGCTCTCGCTTGTTAGTGAAACGGTTCACCCACGTAAAATAAAGTTACTTTAACATGATTTATTGTAACGGATTATCTCGGATTAGAATTAACTTGACTAAAGCGGTTTTGTCATGTAATTTTAATTATCTTTGGTGGTTTGGATAAAAAATTTAACATAATTACGGAATTATGTCACGAATAAATTTAATTTTTAGTTGATGCATTATAATTTATCGTTCTAATTTATATTTTGAATGTTTTGAATGCCTTTTAATTACGTATTTAATTATTTTGCAAACAGTTGTAACTTAGTGTGGCCTTAGTAGAACGTGTTACCGTAATGATGGAACACGGTCTTGGTTGTATTTTTGAGATCTCGTATCTCCATTTTATTTCTTTTAATTACAGTTTTTATTTAGAATGTAAATAGGTTTATATTTGTAAATTTTAAATTGTAATTTTTGAGAAGACTTAAGATGGAGACCGGATGCTCACTCCCGCTACATGGACAAAGATGGAACATCAAGACAAGCTTTTCGGGTCCAACGGTGGATTCCAAAGTTGTATTTTGTTCTTTTTACTAGGATAGGCCACACTAGGAAAATTTTATTTACGTCTTGCATTCATTTATTTATTTTATTGCAACGATAGTATGCATCATATTCCGCCTAAAAACCAAACCACCTAATAATTGCATGAAAACTGACACATATAGAGGTCACGAGTTAGTTTTCTTTGACATTCGCATGTCACACGATTTTAAGCCATCACCTAAATTAATTCATTCACGCAAACGCTAGTTATTCGTTCACTTAAAATGAATTATAATTAAGTCGATGGGATCTTCCTCGTATAAACCAAAATTGAGAACGGTCTTTATAGGTCAAACTCCAATGACTCCCTTCTTCGTCGGTAGGCATACTATGACCCCTTCTACGTCGGGTAAATTGGAACCGATTGACCTATTTTATCTCAACACTATGGTCACTCGTACGATCCTGTGATCGTGGTGAACTATAGATAGGATTTACTGAGAAATCTATCGACCAAGAGTTCTTCCTAAGAATTAGCTAAACAGTTGGCTTATCGGTTTACGAAAATTGAGTCTTGGGATCACTTGTATCATTCTTGAGGGAGATCAATTATGCAAGTGCGAGAGTCTACATGTTTAAAAATGAATTTTAAAATAGACTTAAATCACCTCGATGAGTTGCTTATTTCGTTTTGTTTTTCTTTCTTTTTCAGTGTAGATCACGTTCTTTTAACTGCAAAATAACAAATGGCTGGTTCAAGTGATAACCCAATGCCAAGTGCCACATTGGACCGTGAGTCCTGGCTTCGGATCTTCATGAATCAGATGAATCAGTCTACTCGACTGAAGAATGATGGATCCAACTTCGCGGACTGGGAGGCGGCATTACGGAATGCTGCCGCTGGCGACGGAAGCTCAAATATCTCTTAGAGCCCATCCCGGCAAACCCAGGTCCCACGGCTAGAGCTGCTGAAGTCACCAAGTTTAATGATTTCTGTATGGAAGCGGGTGCGATTAAAAACGTACTCATTTTTGCAATGGAACCCAATTTGCAGAAACGCTTCATAGCCCATGGTGCAAACAAGATTTTCACCACGCTCACTAAGGAATTCTCGAAAGCACCGAGAATCGTGACCTATGAGCATACCACTCGCTTCTTTGATGCGAGACTCCAAAAGGGCCAACCGGTTAGCCCACAAATTCTCAGCATGATTGAGAATGTCGAGAAACTGGAGACCTTTAACTGTAACATCAGCGAGAATATTGTTATCGACCGTATTCTTCATTCACTCCACGATGGTTATTCGCAATTTAGAGCGAATTACTATATGAATGATTTGAAGAAAACTCCGCATGAACTGCACTCCCTCCTCGTACAGACCGAGAAGGACATGAAGTTCAGTGGGAGCATGAAACAAGATGTTCTCGTTGTGTCGAATAAAGGGAAAGGTAAGGGCAAAGCTCAGGCAAACCTAGCAGTAGGTAAGGCGAAGTTCAAGAAGTCGGGTTCAGGTAAGAGTGGGCCTGGTGAGTCGAGCAACTCATCAGGCGCGACAAAGAGCAAAACCGAAAACATGGAATGCCATCACTGCCACAAGACTGGGCATTGGAGGCGGACATGTCCTGTTTATCATGAGGATATAAAAGCGGGTCGCGTTAAACCTGTTGGTATGTCTTCTTCTTCTACTTTTATTCATATGATTGAGATTAACCATGCAAGTTACGGAACTTGGGTACTAGATAATGGTTGTGGTTCTCATCTGTGTAATCATGTGCAGGGCCTCCGAAATCTCGAGCCTCTCGTAAAGGGTGAGGTTGACCTGTGTGTTGGGAATGGAGCAAGAGTGGCTGCCATCTCAAAGGGGACATATGTGATCCAGCTTCCTAGCGGATTTGAGTTATCATTATATGATTGCTATTATGTTCCTAGTCTTTCGAAAAACATTATTTCAGTTTACGCACTTGACAAACTTGGTTTTTCATTTGTAATAGAAAATAATGCTTGCATTTTCTCTTTACACGATATGATTTATGGCAAGGCAGTCTCCATGAACGGAATTTATGTTTTAGATCAGACGACCGAAATATTACACGTAATGAATAAAAAGTTAAAGGTTGGTGATAAAGATCAAACGTATCTATGGCACTGCCGTATGGGACACATAAATGAGAAACGCGTAAAACAACTCATTAAAAATGGAGCTATCTCGGCCTTTGATTTTCAATCATTTGGCACGTGTGAATCATGTCTCATCGGTAAGATGACTCGTATTTCCTTCAAAGGTGTTGGAATGCGCGGCTGGCGACCTATTAGGGCTAATACACACGGATGTATGTGGTCCTATGTCAATCACCGCACGAGAAGGCTATAGGTATTTCATCACTTTCACGGATGATTTAAGTAGATATGGCTATGTCTACTTAATGAAGCACAAAAGTGAATCCTTTGAGAAATTCAAAGAATACCAAAATAGGGTACAGAACCTACTTGGTAGAAAGATAAAAACACTACGTTCAGATCGTGGTGGCGAGTATCTTTCTCACGAGTTTGATCAACACCTTAAAGACTGTGGGATCGCCCTACGATTAACTCCACCGGAACACCTCAAATTGAATGGTGTGTCCGAACGGAGAAATCGAACACTACTTGATATGGTTCGATCCATGATGAGTCACACGGTTTTACGATTCATTATGGGGTTATGCTCTTTTATCACCCGCTCTAATACTTAACCAAGTCCGTCTAAAGTCATTGACAAAACTCCATATGAACTATGGAAGGGAACGGTCCCTAACTTGTCCTTTATACGGGTTTGGGGCTGCGAGGCTTATGTCAAGTGGAGACACGAAGATAAGCTCGGCCCGCGATCGGTCAAGACATACTTTATAGGTTATCCTAAAGGATCACGTGGTCATTACTTCTATTCGCCAACCGAACAACGTGTTTTTGTTGCGGCTAGTGCGACATTCTTAGAGAAGGAATTTCTCGAGAATGCAAAGAGTGATAGAACCTTCGACCGTCGGATATTCCAAACCAAATACCGAGCAACTATTGGAGGAACCTATTCCTTCAATCCCGGCTGCGTTAACATTCCCTGAGGAACCTAGGAGGTCGGGAAGAGTCTCTATTCCTCCGGACAGATACATTGGTATGGTCGAGGAACATGACATAGATGACGTTCTACTCTTAACGAGTAGTGAACCCGCAACCTATAAAGGTGCCATGACTAGTTCCGACTCAAAGCTATGGCTTGAGGCCATGCAATCCGAGATGGACTCTATGTATGAGAACAACGTATGGGATCTTGTTGACTTACCTGCTAAGGTTCGTCCCCTTCAATGCAAATGGCTTTACAAGATAAAGTATTCTGTGGAAGGTCAACAAGATATCTACAAAGCACGACTAGTTGCTAAAGGTTTCACCCAAGTGCCAGGTTTGCACTACGATGAGATTTTTGCACCCGTAGTCATGCTGCGTTCCATTCGGATTATCTTAGCGATTGCCGCTTTTCATGACTATGAAATTTGGCAAATGGACGTGAAAACCGCCTTCTTAAACGGTTTTTGGAGGAAGAGTTGTACATGGTACAACCCGAAGGTTTCATCGATCCAGAACATCCTAAGAAAGTGTGCAAGCTAAAGCGTTCCATTTATGGACTTAAGCAAGCATCAAGGAGTTGGAATCATCGCTTCGACCAAGTGATAAAAGAAAATGGATTCACTCGATCAGTCGAGGAACCATGTTTATATATCAAGTCGAGTGGGAGCAAGATTGTCTTCCTAATATTATATGTTGACGACATACTCCTGATTGGGAATGACATACCTCTCTTAACTTCGGTGAAAGTATGGTTGAAAAACCATTTCCAGATGAAAGATCCGGGAGAGGCACAAAGAATTCTAGGCATCCGTATCTATCGAGATAGATCACGACGGATGCTATCTCTCGATCAGAGTCTTACATAGACAAAGTCCTAGAGAGATTCAAAGATGACTAACTCCAAGAAGGGGTTCCTTCCTATGGCTCCAGGGGTGCATTTGAGCAAGTCTCGGGCACCAGAGACACCGGAAGAGAAAGAGCGCATGGCACGGATACCTTATGCCTCGGCAATAGGATCTATCATGTATGCCATGATATGCACACGTCCCGACGTGGCATATGCATTGAGTATGACAAGTCGATTCCAACAAAGATCCAGGTGAATCACATTGGTTGGTTGTCAAGAACATTCTTAAGTACCTACGGAGGACTAAAGATTGGGCTTTGACTTATGGAGGCGAACAAAAGCTATGCGCAAACGGTTTCTGCAGATGCTAGCTTCCAAACGGATCGTGATGACTCGAAATCTCGGTCGGATTCGTTTTTACTCTTAATGGCGCTAACGATCAGTGGAAGAGTTCGAAACAAACTGTTACTGAAGAGATTCTACGACCGAGTCCGAGTACTATGCCGCGTCTGAAGCTACAAAGGAAGCGATATGGATGCGTCAATTCTTACATGGGCTATCGTAGTGCCTAGTTCGAATGACCCGATCACCATCTATTGCGACAATAGTGGTGCCATCTTCCAAGCTAAGGAGCCAAAGTCTAGCAACAAGTCTAGACATGTACAACGGAAAGCTCATCTAATCCGGGATTACGTGGAGCAAAAGACATGAGTGATAGAAAAGATTGCTACGAGATGATAACATAGCGATCCTCCTCCGACTAAAGCATTACGACAAGATAAGCATGAAGGGCACGTTAATTCCATGGGAATTAAACGTGTTCCTAAGTTGTAGTACTCTTTTATGGATTAGATTCATTCGCTTTTGTACTCTATTCAACATCATCGTTTTGATATTTTATATATATATTTTGTTTTTCATGTGGATTTGTACGACAAATTTTGAACACCACAAAGTGAACTGCAAGAACATTATATTTTTTTAGTCCTTAATTGCCCACATGAGCTGATAACTCTGGCAATTATTTTGTGACGTTGGTTGATGGTGGGTTCAACTAGCCATAAGTCAACGGGTTGACCGACCAATCACGAGGCGATTTATACGGATATTTCGTAGGACACAATTGTGACATCGACGTGGAGTCCTAAATGTTTTACAACATTCGGTGCCGGCCGTGGATAGGACCTCCATGGTGATCCCAAGAGTCGATTCTTTTGACTATCGATTGTCTCTAGAGACTAAGGCAGATTTTGGGTGACTTTGGTTTCTTTCTCACGGTCATCCGTAACAGGGGCCAAGTAGATTGTTTCTGGGTCATTTCATGTTGTGCTTAGATCGGAAGGAGTTCGAGTTGAAGGAAATATTCACCTTTATCGGGTACTCGATATTTCTCGGGGCCACTCGAGGAGTCAGAATCGAAATGCATGGCCATGCTCGGATACGGATTCGTTTTATCGGTTAAGTTACTCTCTAGTCGGGGAAACCACTCTAGATACGGATCGATTGTAAAATACGACCTTTGTGGATCCAGATCTGCAAATTGTTTTACATTGAGTGGGAGAAATTTTAAATGAATATGAGAATCGGTTATCGCACATACACTTGTACGGACAAGTGGGAGTTTGTTGGAGCTGTGTCCTCCAGTTAGTGCGGATAACGTCATTGCACATACACTTGTACGGACAAGTGGGAGCTTGTTGGGGTTGGTGTCCTTAACATTTAGTGCAAGGACTTATAAACCTCTAAAAGGATCAAAGGGCATACTTTTGGTATTATTATCGGTTGATCCACGTTTATCAATAACGGTTGGCTTGCTAGATAAGTTTGACGTTATTGTCATACAGATGGCGGTGATCAACTGGTCCCTAAAAGTCACACCTATAGGATACGTTTGAGTGATGTGACGGTATAAAAATACAGTCATGTAGATGCCAATTTTGACTAACCAGTTAGTCTGAGTTATTTGACTAATAATTAGTTAAAATGTGATGTTGAGATATAATATTTAATACGGATTAAATATCATGGGCTAAGGCGAATTAACCAGTTAATTCGTAAAATTAAATATAAGCGACTTATATTTGATTAATGTATATTGGATAAATATAATTATACGATATTGTCTTTGTCGGACACGTATTAAATAATTCAACTAATCCGTGTAATTGGTTGATGCTTTAATATCCGATAACCGATGACAGTTTATGATTAGACCGTGTTATATACACTTAGCGAATTATGAACCGGACCACAAGTTTAAATTAAGAGGAAGTGGAAGCCCACTTCCCCTTGATCCATTCGGTTTGGCCGAATTAGAGAGGCCATAAGGAGAGCTTTCTCCTTTCACTTCTAACCTAATTCATTTGCTAAAAAATATTAGGGTTTTGGGGAGTTGTGCCTCCTGAATCCCGGATCTCTCATCCAACACAAACTCACAAAAAAATCCCCTCGATATTGCAAGGCAATTAGGGGATTCTCTCTAGCACAAGGGCATTACTCGGATATCTTGGGTGCAACGATTAGGAGGAGATCTAACTTGATCTCTCATTGCCTTTTGCACTAGGACCGAAGGTTATTTCTATAATTTTTATCGTTTTCATTGTTATTTTCGTTTCATGACTATAAACTACATATAATTTTTGCGTTATAATCCTATAAAGAAAGGGTTTTATACGGATCTAACCCTACATAATTAGGACAAAACCCTAAAAGACAACCCATTAATTGATTACAAGGCGCCAGAGACTTACCAAAGAAATAGACGCAAGAGAGAAATGAATAGGGACTCACGAACAATCAACGATCTTGGGAGAGATTAGAGAGGATTAGAGGTACGTAGAATGTTTTAGGTTTTGTAAAACGTAAAAAGTGAAACAGTAATCTTAATTTATAACTCTAATCGTCTCTAATCAAACCGCGGAAAATAATTTTCGTCAGACGGGATACTCGGTCGAGTATTACCATACTCGGCCGAGTATTCCTGGACAGTAGCCTGACCAGAAACACACGACGCATTACTCGGCCGAGTAACAGACTTAGAAAACCATAGTATTACACTACAAGATTAAAGTTAGTTATAAGCTTTAGGCCCTGTTTGGTAATCAGCAGATTGATGTTAATAGAAGCAGATTGGTCAAGCAGATTATAATTTATAAATGACAGATTGGATTAACAGGTTTGACTACTATATTTCAATTAGCAGATTTAGTAGAAGTGTTTGGTAATTAGCATATTTTGGTTAATAGATTGTTGTATATATGTGTAGATTGTTGACGGATTCATATTTCACAATCTACTAATGTGAATATGCTGGGTAGAGCAGCATATTGGAAAACAGTAGATTGAGTTCTAATCTACTCTTTCAATATGTCATTTACCAAACACTCAAAATAGTAGATTGGTGAGTCAAACATGCTAAAAGCCTTGAATATGCTGAAAATTTCACAATCCGCCGTTTACCAAACACCCCCTTAATGAAGTGTTGGCCCAAATAAGAGAAATTGTCGCTGATACGAATTGCGGAAGTTTAACGAACTTTTATCGACCTTTAATATGTCACGTGTTTGGCGTGACAAACAAACACAAAATAACGAACACACACAAAAAAGGGGATATTTGCTCGGATTAGACCTATAATTCGAACAATGGTGATTGATATCCAAGACCTATTGAATAACAATCGAGTTAATGTCTGAAAACGCGTCAAATAATAACCAAGTTTAAAACGAAACTCGTCGATCCGAATTCAACAATTGCAACGCAAAAGTTTCTGTTTTTCTTATTAAATTTGACTGAATAAAAATAAATACAAACCTCCCTATAAATAAATTAGTCTTTTTAACCAACAAGACTTCTTTATCAACTAAAAGATAACAAAAGATAAAAGATAACTTGTAACGACCTGTATTATAAGATAAAGGAAAAATGTAAAATAAACGATTTATCCGAGTATAACAATGATAAAAGGGTCAAGGTGGTGGAAACACCCGTCCAATCCGGATCACTACTAAATCCAAAACCAAACTAATAGATTATTCAAGGGTTCTCAACACATAAAACCATGACTGCATACCTTTTGATTTATAGCAGTCTGTGATTCTGTGAATGACATTTTTCAAGTGCAAATTCTTCAACAACCAGACTACAATTTAGAATCTTACTAGTATTAGTGCCCGGCTTCGCCCGGGCTACCTCTATTTACCATTATTTTTTTTTTTCATCAAATAAAATAACTTAAAGTTGCATAACCCATTAATTTATCATTAATATATTTTTTATAACATATCCTAAAATTACGATGAAATAAATTTTGAGACAAATTCTCTCCTCCCGCTATTAATATTTTACTCTTATTAATGAAACAATAGTAATAACATTTCAATACTTGACCATAATCATTGTTACTTTCACTACTTCCGCCGTAATTATTGTTACTGTCACTACTGCCGCATTAATATTGATAATTTCACTACTCCCGCCGTAATTATTGTTACTTTCACTATTGTCGTATTAATATTGATTATTTCACTACTCCCGTTGTTTCTACCACTCTCACTAATCTCGTTGATAATATTGTTACTTTTACTATTCAAATGAGTGATTACTATCATATAACTTTATCCAATGTTACTACAATTCTTTTTTTTACTGACGAAATTACTTTTACTACTTAGGCATGCAATTTTAAGAGAATTATATATTTATATAAATATATTACATATATGCATTAAATCAAATCGAAAGAATTATATGCAATATTATATATTATGGAATCTAACTTGAATTATTTATAACCTACTTATTATATTTTTGTATGTTAAATAATTAACATTTATATACATCTAATAAACTATAAAGTTTAATAAAATTGCATAGATTTTAAATTTAATATATAATTTTATGATGATAATAATTAATACCATAAGTGTGCATGTTTATACTAATTAATTATTTTATTTTAAGGAAATTGATCATCTTCTAGTCTTCTATAAATATTTAGGAAAATTATCAGGCATCTTCTTTCTTTTAGTTTCCTTGAAATTGACCATCTTAATTAATTATTTTATTTTAAGGAAATTGTCAAGGAAATTGACCATGTTTTAAAAAATTACCAAGCTTCTATATAATTTAATTTTAATCCAAAGTATATAATATTTGAATTGAGATCCCTTAATCGGGTCTATCACACGGTGCTATTGATTTAAAACTATATAGTATAATTAATTTGTATAACTTTCTTTAATTACATTGAAGTCCCTTGGTTTCTGGATTTAATATATAGTATTGATTACTTTCTAATGTGGAAAGGTTGTGCCTTACTGCCTCTCAGCTGCTATAACTTGAAAGAACGTATCACGCTATATTTGGGTTAAATCATCCCATTTAACTCATACTCGACTACTTGGCCCATCTATGATTTAACCACTAATCCTTAACAACTCGTAAAATAGTAGTACTCTTATCCCATTTGTATTATCCTCATCTTATTTTTTCCATCCCGAATTTATTACCCTGGATCCTATTTCTGTATCTGTTTTCATAATTCCTATGAAGGCAAAGACTCGTTACTTTTTTATTTTGGATTATGATGGAATAAATCAAAATGGCTCACTTAAGTGGTTCACTCCTTTTTCTTGTGAAAACCAAACCAAAATTTGTAAGATTAAGGAAATAAGAGTGGAAATCAACTTACAAAAGTGGTGGATGAACTAGAGTAAAAGATTAGAAAGCAAGAAATTCTTCAAGTATGAAGGCTAGATCTAGAGGATAAGGTTTGTGGTTGTTTGTGAGTGTTTAGAGAGTGGTAGAAACTAAGTTGGGAGTGATTTGAGGTGGAAAATTTGAAAAGGATAAGGTTTGAGAGTGATACACTACCTACCATTCTCGACTAAAATGCTGGATAGTGATAGGGCACTCGATCGAGTGAACAGCTACTCGGTCGATTGACTCTGTTTCAGGAACTTCCAGCCACTTCCCAGGTTCCACTCGGTCGAGTGGACTGCCTACTCGGTCGCGTACGGCCTTATAAATTGCGAGGTATTACAATCTTTCCCCCCTTAAAAAGAACTTCGTCTCCGAAGTTCACACCCGACACTATACTCTACCAAAAATTCTATGTCCCCTAGTTGTGGACATGGCCCACCTGCGACGCCCAACCGATCTGTGGGCATTGCAGCGGTATTTTTAAAAGCCACGCTCGGCGGCGTAAAAAAAGCTTTCGACCGGATCGTTTTAGATCGGTCGGTTTCGTCTCGGCAAGGGTCTCGAAACGATGCAAGAGATGTTCGGAGTCGTCACCAAGCATTTGTGGGATGCTTGAAACCCGTTCGAATCCACTTATACCTAGGTCAACCAAGGCAAAAAGCGGTGTTTGACATAGGTACTAAAGATAAGGAATCGTCCCTCTTTAGCATCCTATCTCTAGAATGACTCTAGTACGCCCTGGATAAGGTCGTCCACTATCCAAAGTTTATGAGTAAGAGGTGAAGGTTCGTATTGGGAAGCCCTTTAATCGGACACCCAATCCCGCCCGCGGCAGCGGCCTCTACTGATCGATCTTGGTTGGTTAAATGTAAAAGTTGATAAAACGGGTAAATGCATGAATGCGCATCCACAAGTTTGAACCTAACATGTGAGCTTTTTATGTTGGTTGTTTAATCCAAGTATCAAGTATTTGATGTCGAGTTGGATTTAATGTTTATTTGCATGCAAGACGGAAATTAAACATCCATTTACCGAGTTAGGTTTATGTGCATAACATGATCCATTTGTCTTAGTAAGGCGTTTTGCAAATACAATGTGAAATGGACAGATTTGTCATCTGATCCGTCCTGTATTCGGGTTAAACGAAGTCGGGATCGTCCTAGACAAGTGCTGGAAGGAAACAGACCCTGCATGAGCCAGCCAATATAGGCGCGAGCCATCTGGCGATGCAAACAGGCCTGTCCTGGTTTGAAAATTGAAAAATGAGTGGCCTGTTTAGGCGCAAGTCAACAGACGATTGAATGACGTCTTCTAACCATTGAAAAGGTTTGTAAAATGGATTGAAAAGAGGGTGTTTGTAACACCCCCATACTCCAAGTGCCTTACCAGGACCCCTTAAGGCATGGAAATGCTACCATCTCGGTTACCCGAGGCAATGATTATCATAAGACAATAAAGAAACATATTTAAATAATAATTAACGTTTAAAGTGATTACATGCCAAAAACCCAAAACTGATAAAGAGATACAAGTTCTCCAAAACTATCTACTATCAAAGACTATAAAACTATCAAGCACAAATGAAGACTTCTAAACCGCATCGTGGTGACTCCTCCCGATTATCCCATACGCATCACTCATACACGCTCAATAATCGCTCACCACCCCGAATGGATCACCACGCTTTTAAAACATTTAACGGGTCGATTAATCACACAATTCAATATATCAACAATAAGATAAACAGACACAATTTAATCGTCACACACACACACAACCACACCAATCCCAACAATCTCAATCACCGATCGTCCACCGGACCCGCCAGCTGGGGGACCGCACCGTTCCCACCTAAGCCCCGCTCATCATACCGAGCGATAAACCTGTCCATTAATGTGCACATCCCCTCCCGTGGCGGGTTCCACGAAGGGCGAAACTAGGGCGTGAAGTCACTCCCGCAAGTGACCCCACTCACTCGGTAGAAACGCATCTCGAGAGCCATAGACAACCAATCACAATCACAATCACAATCACAATCATCATATCAAACAACTAACTACAGCACATCACCAATAACCCATTATGGGACTAATACTGAGTAGGAAATCCTACCTGGAAAGCACAACACGCAGACGGTATCTACAGCTGTATCAAAACGGCTCCTCTACGAATTCTCCTCCTATCATACATAACACATAAAGACTACCAATTACTTACTACTCATAAAACCCCCAAACCCTAAATTAGGGTTTGACCAAACCTAGCAAAACATTATAAAAATTATGCTAGAAGCTTACCCTCGACGCAAGGAACCCAACGACACGAAAAACAGCAAGAACCGACCGTCTGAACTCCGGGAATTGTTAAGGATGCGATTAGGAAGATGAACCGACTGCTTTCTCTCTTAAACAGGTTTTAGGTTTTGATAAAAGTGTTTTAAAACAACGACGACTATGTTTAAATACCCTAATCGCATAATTAACAAAACCCGAGAAAAACTCCCTCAGAAACCGGACACTCGATCGAGTACCCAAGGTACTCGATCGAGTACCCCTTACTCGATCGAGTACCCCACTACTCGATCGAGTACCCAACAGTCGAAACTATTTGATTTCGCAACTTGCCCATACTCGACAGAGTAAGGGCTACTCGATAGAGTACCCCAAGACATATAAATACGGAGTATTACAGTCTTCCCTCCTTAAAAAGAACTTCGTCCCCGAAGTTCAACCCATACATAAAAACAACCATACTAACTCGACCAAGACACAACAACATAACTAAGAACTCAAGAACTCGACCAAACATAAAACATGAACTTTTAACACCCACTCCACCAACTATGTTTACTTCCCTAACATGACTCACGATATCGTATCCACCACAGATATATCTCTCACGACACCAACTCCATACATAACCAACTACCATCCTCTAATGCTGCTAGCTCCATAATATCATCCACTAGCAAATCCAAAATCAAGACACTCATAGACATCAAACGGAATGTTACATTCTACCACCCTTAAAAGGAACTTCGTCCTCGAAGTTTACTCACACTCATAATCTCATCATCCAACTGTCAACACTATCGAAGTATTCTCGCATTCCTAACATCAAACTACTACAAGCACGTTAGTGACCTTTTAACACTATCAACCACAACATATACAAATCCATATCTTATGCTACACCAACACTCTACTTCCAAATATACTACCATATGAACAATCATCAAAATCTCTTTTATCGCATCCTACTCCTCTTAAGATAAATGTTACGTCCTCGTAACCTACTAATACTATATCCTTAGTTATATCTTCTCATTATTCTCATTATCATCACATGTCATAGATAACCACCTATACTCTAAACACTCGTCATGCATATATCCAAGGCTCTCTTACTTAAACAATTCTCGTACTTCAATTCACTCGTCACACCACCTAACCTATACCTCAAAATCTTTATCTTAACCCAAAATTTCAACTTTTCCACATTACCGCAACATGACATACCTCTCTATATAAACTATATGAAACTCCCATCATCAAAAGCATAACTCACGATCCACACTTGTTACGTGCACTCATTCCAGATCCTCAAGTTCTTTCCTTCATTACCGCAAAACTCATACATAACTTAATATGACACTAATTCCCTCAACACCCTACACTCACTGTCCCAACAAAAGATTATGAACTACCTGCCGCTTTCAGATCATTACAACACATGTTCCACGAATCATTTTCCATTACCATGTCTACTAAAGCCTTATCAAGAACAAGGTCAAAATTACTGTAACAACCTCTCACAACCGTGTCCCATCAATAGAACATCACTATACCATGACAACAACGAAAACATATTCAACTCTATTTCATATCATACTCTACCTCATTCTTAACTTAACCTGGTAAAGAAAACATCAATAAGCAAGACAACTGTCTACATGTTCAACCAAAACTCACAAAGAACAACAAAGAAACAAAACAACAATCTATGTATAACTGGTATGCACTTTCGAAAACTCGTATCATAATCATCCCGCCTACTCCACCACAACCGGTGACGGCATCACAACACCACCACCAACAGCCACACCGTAGTGCGAAAATACCCGCATCACAACACTAAATATCGTGCCCGGATCACCACCCGAGGCACCACAACCACATCGATAGACATCACAACTTTATACAACTCCCATAAACACTGACTCAGAATAACTTTTCAGACAAGAAAAACTTACTCAAATCCACTTTACTAAATCATAACACAACATATTTTATGAATTAAACAGATAATAACCTCGTGAATATCATCCCCTTACCATATCACGAGTTGACATGTATCATGAATACAGACAAGCATAACTAGTCATGCCAAATCAGTCAAATTATTACCCTTTTTAAACATCGTTCCATTACGTTCTCGTATCCAACATGTATTACGTAAAATTCGAGACAACAACATTATAACTATCACACCATAACGCTTCTTGTGAGGTCACAACCTCACACAAACATTTATACACATCATAGACCCGTAATCACATCCAATCGGTCGATCCCGATCACGTAAGTTACCACTCAACATAGGTTACCTACACTTGAGCTTAACTCATATGCCCCTCACAATATTTTCCCCTATTCGCACAACCATCACTTCTTGTCAAGTATAACCATACCATTACTATTCAACTATTAGCATCCGCCTCATCTAACCACATCTTATACCTTCTCACAACTATACACAATAATCAGGTCCCTACCAAATCAACCTCTTTTGAATTGCTACCTTTCTAATATCCCATGACTCTTAACCCTTAGTCACAAACCATAACACCACCACTGTCCGGACATCAAACCTCTTTCACTCATCTCTAAACATCACGATTTCTTTCCTATCTTCGGTTAACATTCCAAGTAACTATCATCAAATTCACCAACAAAGTTTACATCAAGATCATTCCCAATACTGTCTTATTTGTATTGTCATCCAACTCTCCACCAAATATCTCGTATCCTGCCAATACTCCACCAACTTATTACTCCCTTAATTCCTCGAAACTCATTATCAATCATATTGTCCTGAAACTTCTATATAATCATTAGCTAATATCCTCATGATAATATCATAAATCTCGACGATTCCTTACTTCTATATCACATAACTCTGGTCAACATTTTTCCTCAGCTTACTTTTATCCTTCTTTTCTCTTTACACTCAACAATAACAATTAATAGTTCAACTCCTTATTCCTTCTAGCTAACTCTTTAGAAATCCAGTTACCCCTTCGTTGCTCCAAAACTCAAATTCCATTATTTTCTACCGACATCATCTCACTCTTTCTTACCATGGATCTTCTCTTATTATGCTATCACTCTCACTTGCCACTAATCTATCCATAAAATCCACGTTCATTCTCCCTTTTTACATCTCTAGAAATCAAAATTCTCTTTTTATACCGTTAATTGCCCAAGGAAATCACACATTAGTTTCGTCTCTCGGTGACACAAATTTCCAAACTCGAGTCACTATCTCGCAAATCCACGTCGCGACATATCCCATTAAGTTCACTATATACCACTCGTCTCAATTCCTCTAAAACGACCTTTCATTACATATATTCTTACTCAACACTATTTCTAACCATCTCCCTCCATAATCCGTTATACATCTCAAGTTGCTTCTATCCACATCCTTTCTTTCAATACTTTCATTCTCACGTTCCTTAGACTCACATCATCCATTGCCCACATTCACATACTTTTACGTTACTCAACACACACTCATATCACTCATCTCATCTCATAAAACATGCTCTATGTCTTAATTAAGCCATAACAATCTTCCTTTTCTTTTTCCACTATCTATTACAACCACGTATAACTCATGTCCTCCCACCGAACTCATACTCACCACAGTGCCACTCACTACACCACAAGATTGGGTAACTTACGCGTCAAGACCAACATACATGTAAAACAATGCATAAAGAAGCAAAATAATAACTTTGAATTAAACATAATATGCAACGAATTCAAAAGATAAGCATATGACCCAAAACAGGGGTCACTAGATCGAGTCAGACACTCGATCGAGTAAGGGACTTACTCGATCGAGTAGGTGAAGATCAGAATCACGTAAAACAAATTACCAGGGACACTCGATCGAGTAACTGACGTACTCGATCGAGTTACCCCTACTCGATCGAGTACCAAGGCTACTCGATCGAGTACCTACGCATTTCTCAAAGACCTTTGTCCAGTTTTTAAAAGCTCATAACTCACTCATTTCTTGGTCAATTTGGGCGTGTGACCTATCGTTAGAATCGTAAAAGAACAAGCTATCACCTCCAATTGGAATCACATTAAAATCATTTACGCATCTCAAGTTATAACAGTTTAAAGACAACTTTGTCAGAATCGACGACATAACTATTCGATTTTCTCTTTCAAACAACTTAAACATCAACAAAGCGAATAAAAGCGACTCAATACTTGTAAAACCACTATCCCTAACCACATGTTACGACCTACAAAAAGCCAAACAATAACATTTATCATGCACATAATTCATT
The DNA here is from genome assembly GCF_048544455.1 of Silene latifolia. NCBI lineage: Eukaryota > Viridiplantae > Streptophyta > Magnoliopsida > Caryophyllales > Caryophyllaceae > Silene > Silene latifolia. The sequence goes on along the minus strand of NW_027413156.1, from coordinate 76,604 downwards.
TAACTTGCCAATCATGGCTTCCCACATGCTTTTATTCTATCACTTTTCGTAAACAAAATCACAAATACATGACATCAAGTCCCCTATTCACATGTTACTAGCATAATAACATTATAAAATAACTTTCATTATATAACATGCTTAATCATAAATCATATTATCATGCAACGATTATTCATCTTTTTCCACTAATTCATCCATCATGCCACATATTTATCCACCACATTCGTTCAACATATTCACCCAACACATGTTCAATTCACACTCCCAACTTTCTGTACTCTTACTCAAAACGACAACAACAACATGTATACTTACGCATCGCTTTATATATATATAAACAGAACACTTTTCCTTACATAATTATAACATGCCAAATTACATGTATCAATCATTATACTTTCATGCTTTACAATCAACCAACATACAATTCACGTCATCATCATCAATTCATGCAACATACTACTACATAGATACACACAGCACACAATATGCACATAACGATCCCGACACATATCCCATGGTGACCGGTTCAAAATTGTAGGGCGAGTTCGCGACTTTAGGACGTCTCCCAAGTCTTTGCATTAGCTCCTACAACCTTTACCCCGGGTTCATTTTAATTGACTCCCTATATTCATTGGATTTATTGGTTACAGGTTTCAGGATCGTCGCTCTGATACCATTTGTAACACCCCCATACTCCAAGTGCCTTACCAGGACCCCTTAAGGCATGGAAATGCTACCATCTCGGTTACCCGAGGCAATGATTATCATAAGACAATAAAGAAACATATTTAAATAATAATTAACGTTTAAAGTGATTACATGCCAAAAACCCAAAACTGATAAAGAGATACAAGTTCTCCAAAACTATCTACTATCAAAGACTATAAAACTATCAAGCACAAATAAGACTTCTAAACCGCATCGTGGTGACTCCTCCCGATTATCCTATACGCATCGGCTCATACCGCTCAATAATCGCTCACCACCCCGAATGGATCACCACAGTTTTTAAAACATTTAACGGGGTCAATACTAATCACACAATTCAATATATCAACAATAAGATAAACAGACGACAATCGTCACACACACACACAACCACACACCAATCCCAACAATCTCAATCACCGATCGTCCACTGGACCCCGCCATGGGGGACCGCAGCCGTTCCCACCTAAGCCCCGCTCATCATATCGAGCGATAACCCCGTCCATTAATGTGCACATCCCCTCCCGTGGCGGGTTCCACGAAGGGCGAAACTAGGGCGTGAAGTCACTCCCGCAAGTGACCCCACTCGGTAGGAACGCATCTCGAGAGCCATAGACAACCAATCACAATCACAATCACAATCACAATCATCATATCAAACAACTAACTACAAGACATCACCAATAACCCATTATGGGACTAATACGAGTAGGAAATCCTACCGGAAAGCACAACACGCAGACGGTATCTACAACATGTATCAAAACGCTCCTCTCTACGAATTCTCCTCCTATCATACATAACACATAAAGACTACCAATTACTTACTACTCATAAAACCCCCAAACCCTAAATTAGGGTTTGACCAAACCTAGCAAAACATTATAAAAATTATGCTAGAAGCTTACCCTCGACGCAAGGAACCCAACGACACGAAAAAAGAAGAACCGACCGTCCGAACTCCGGGAATTGTTAAGGATGCGATTAGGAAGATGAACCGACTGCTTTCTCTCTTAAACAGGTTTTAGGTTTTGATAAAAGTGTTTTAAAACAACGACGACTATGTTTAAATACCCTAATCGCATAATTAACAAAACCCGAGAAAAACTCCCCGTAAACCGGACACTCGATCGAGTACCCAAGGTACTCGATCGAGTACCTACTCGATCGAGTACCCCAGCTACTCGATCGAGTACCCAACAGGTCAGAAACTATTTGATTTCGCAACTTGCCCATACTCGACAGAGTAAGGGCTACTCGATAGAGTACCCCAAGACATATAAATACGGAGTATTACAGTGTTTGAACCCGTCTTGATTTGAAAAGGTCGTTTAGACCGCTTTTGTGTTGATGTGAAGAAAGAGACTTGAATAATCATTATTATTTTGACAATATTCGTTGTCGGGTTCAGTTTTGCAAGCTCGACATGAATAGTTTTTAAAATAATTATGAACTAATTGTTTTAAGTTCATTTGTTTGTAATTAGTCAATATTTATCATCGTACTCGGGTTAAAATCCGACATGGTATGTAGAACCAAGGATGATTTTGTATTTATGACTAATGCATTTGTTTTGAAAATGTAAAGAAATGAAATAAAAGGTTTTAAAATACCTTTTAAAATGTAAAGAAATGAAATAAAAAGTTTTAAAATACCTTTTGAAATGTGATTAACCAAATATTATCACCGAAACACGGATTAAACCGTCATGATATTAGGAACCAAGGGTGAAAAATGTTTTATGGTTAAAGTTCATCATAAAAATGATTTGAAATACTTGAAATGGTAAAAACCGATTACAAATATGAAATGAAAATAAAAGGGAAGAAGAGACCAAACACGGCTGGATTAAGGCCTGAGAGGGGCTTTAGGCGCGAGCCATGCTGCTATACAAGCAACCCCTGTCTCGGCCAAAAATCCGGTTTTGGCTCATTTATCTCATATTTGGACCATGTTATGCATGTTTTAACATGTTATAGTCATGAAACAAATGAAAAACATGATAGAAGAGGATTTTTACACCCTCATACTTACATGCTAGGCTTGAGACGAGAAATCGACGAAAGTGTATCAACTTGTTTGGTCGGAAAACCCGGTTTGAAAACCGTTTTATCAATGTAAAAGAGTGTTTTAAGTTTAGTGATGGTGTAGTTGGTCGAGATGGTCGGTCAAGTGATTTAATGCACGATGACGGTACCAAACAATGTGTAAGGCTTGTGTTTTCGATCGTGGAATTTGATGGGTATTTATAGAAAAATGAGTGGTTGTGTGCGTTTTTAGCGACGTGGCCGCATGGGTTACTCGATGAGGCGCGAGCCATTTCGCGGGTCTTCGAGGTGTCTTGTCACTATCACGCAATTGTAATCATGATTTGTTCTATCCTATGTTTTGGATGACCTTTATTTGTATTTGACCATGAAGCATTCCGGGAAATACTTAACATGGAAGTCTTGAAAAGCTTGTTTTTTGTGTTTGACTCAGTTTGACTCGTTGTTGGAGTCGGGATTTGTATTTTGAGTTGGTTTTTGGTCCGGTGTCGGTTTTGACTCTAATTAGTGTCATTGTGACCCCATCGTCATGCATTAAACACTCCAGGTACATTTGAAGTTTTGAAATGTTTTATTTTCGAAATCATTTTAAGTTTTCCGACATATAGTTATACAAAACTGTCGATCAAACGCTGCGATTCCTAAGCATGTTGTAGTCCGATAATCATCGGGTGTTTGTTGGAGAGTTGACAGATACTGGGTATCTACACTAGTGTCTCAAGGGTGCATGGCGGTAGGTCAAAACAACATGAGACTAGTACAGTATGACTACCTAAAATGTTATGAGGTAAGGAGATGACAATCTAAGAGAAAGGAAGAAGAAAAAATTGTACTTCTTGTACTTGCGTAGTACGCCCTACCCCTCTAGAAACACGGTTACGACCTCGTAACCAAACTCATACCTGCGCGAAAAGGTAAGGATACCGTTCTTTCATGGTTTCCTCGGCCTCCCATGTGGTCTCCTCTACTAGATGGTTGGACCACAATACTTTTACAACACCGTCTCGCCACGTCTTGTCTTCCTTACTTTCCGGTCTAGGATCTCCTTGGGCGTTTCCACATATGTTAAAGCATCATCTAACTCGATCATTTCCTCCTCAAGCACATGTGAAGGGTCACTTATGTATTTGCGCAACTGAGACACGTGAAAGACATTTTGAACTCGCTCCAAGGCCGGGGGAAGTGTCTCAAACCATAAAACAAAGTCCTAATTTATTATTCAGCTCGCCTCTCGGTGCATCCTAAACAAGCATCATCAACATAGCACCCATCTGAACAACTTGAGAATGGGGTCGACAATCGCCGTAGTAACTAGATGTTCTCCAAGTCATGTTTACAATAATTGAATATAACCAAAATCATTAACATTGAAATGCAAACCAAGAAACACGTGAGACCATCTATACTCATGAAAATTTAACACAACTTATCATAACTTTACTAACCTTAGACGGAAGTCCACTCTTACACCACAAGATGGAACATAAAAATGGGACAGGTGATCTCAACTGCTTAAGTTGTTTAACATGATAAACCCATAAACTCAACTAAGCTTTATATCCATTAACCCAAAGGGTTATACTCTTTCATGGACGTAAATTACTCAATCATGGACATGAATGACCATTATATCCTAGTCATTTCTACACCCTCATTTTGTACTTTGTTCCATAATCAATAATTCCTCTCAATATTAATCAATCCAACTCCCATCAACGAATCACCAGCCATCTCTCACCGCCTCCTTCCATGCACGACCAGACTGCCAGACCATCCCCATCAACTCCTGTTGTCGGATTCTGGTTGAAGCCATTATCTCCATCCATGGAATAAACTATGGTTTTGTCAATATTTCAGAAACAAAAACAGAAAAATCAATCAATGAGAATTACAACGCAACTAATTTATCGGTCCAACACTACGATTAAGCTAACAACATAAATCCACAAAATGAAAGACTCATCAAAGCCAATCCAAACATCGTTAAAAGAAATACACACAAGAAGAAACATATATTTCGTGACAATAATTTCTTCAAACCATAATTTCATTAGTCTAAATTAATTTAATCTCCTTAATGTGATATAGCATAGTTAATAAAGTTAACAAATTAGAATTATTAATTGATCGACATGAGAACTAACATCCATAATTGAGTAATTTGACGGATTTGATTAATTTTGTGATGAACAGAATTGGAAAGTTTTTGTTTATTTTGGTTTTTGGGATAAGGATAAGGGTAAGGTGTTGAAAAATAGTGGGGAAAAAATCCAAAAAAAACAACTACGTAACTCAAAACTAGACCCGACAAACAGATCAGGTCGTGTCGTGTTCGTGTCAATATTAAATGGGTCACCACTACCCCAACCCTAACCCGCTAACTTCATGTCGGGTTCATCTCGTGTTTTCGGATCGTGTCAATGATTGCCGCCTCTACTCAAAACATGATAAATTTGCAATTGTTATTTGGTTTAGGTTGGTTGAAATATCGAGTTAATGCAACAAATTATAAGCCGTTGAAAACAAATGGACTATTCGAGTCGAAAGATTTCAACCATAACTCAATTATTATAAGTTTTATGCTTATTATAAGTTTTATGCCGTATTCATGTCAACTAAATTACATTAATGGATCACAACTCTATCCCTTTAATTTACTAAGTTTGTATCGGCTTCGTGTCATATTTTTAGACCAAGTAAACGACCGTAACTCCACTCGTATTGACCGTATATATAAAATTTTACTAAAAGGCTAGCCTCAAAAGGCCATGCACACAATGCCACGTAGGATAAGGAAAAGTCATGTATGCATTTACAATGCCACATCTTAATCCGCGTGTCACTTTAATCTATAAAATTTTATTAAAAGGCTACTTGAAACACCTATTAAATGTCACGTAGACATCGACTAAAAGCCACCTAGGATTATAAATGTCACGTAGACATTGACTAAAAGCCACCTAGCAAGAAATTATTTTTTAATCCACTCTTTTTTCCTTCTTTAAAAAAAAACCAAAATCGGATTAGTAATCCCCTATTCTTTTACTCCACCCACATATGAATCAACTACATATACAATTTTCAAAATATCACCTTCCCCAATTTTTTTGCCAAAATGCCTTTGGATTGCCGATGTCCGCGTTGAAATATATTTCTATCTATACAATATAGTTAAATGACTAGCTAAATCATCTATAAAATACCATTAAAAGTCTAACTTGAGTAGTATTTAATTGCCATGTGACAACTCTCAAAAACCTCCTAATATGCTATAATATTTCATGTCTAATTAAGTTCTAATAATAATAATAATAATAATAATAATAATAATAATAATAACACATTCAAGATGTTTTATTATGCATTTACTCCACTTTTGTTTTTCCTCTTCTCGCATTTATTGTAAGTTCGTAACCTACTTTCAACCTTTCATCTTACTCTTGAATTCTTAATCTTAAGGAA